>NW_024038067.1:0-94671 GCF_016077235.1 Cyprinodon tularosa
TTTTTTCCTCTTTCAGAACTTTTAATGACTAAGGTATTCATTTTGAATTTTACTTTGTAAAAAAATTCTTACAGACTGCAAATTAGAGCCTTTAGCAGTAATTGTAACAGTTTAATTGTCTTCCAGTAGAAATGTTGCACTATCACTATTATTGAACTACTGGCGGAAAGACAGTACATAATATGTACTGTCTTTCCGCCAGTAGTTCAATAATAGTGATAGTATCATATTATGATACAATATGTAAATCTTTTAATGAGTAAATTTAATCCTTGAGATGCAGTGACAGAAGCTGCTCAGGGACTAGGGGGTCCAATTTATTTATTTTTTGTTACGGGGTCTTAAATTTCTGCTGGTAGGCCTTAGTATGCATGGAAACCACACTGGGATCAATGAGTTCCAAACAAGAATATATTTTGCAATACCCTTCTCATAAAGGTGTTCACACCGGAAGTGTTTCCAGATGGACTAATTTATATTATGTAGAGATGCGTTCAGGTACACTGCAATGTAAAATGATATGTTAACGATGCTATAGGTATGATTTTGACAATTACAGTACAGTAGCGACACAACAACAAGGGATGGATGAAAAGCGACAGTTGCTAGAGTTAGAGAATCTAAACTTTTGGGTCTTGTCTAACATGCTATTCAATCCATAAGACACTATATGGACAAATGAACGAAGAGACAGTCACAAATATTTGATTTATTGGTACAAAGTGATGTCTATGGAATTCCTTTGGGTTTTGAAGCATTTAAAAGTATCATATTATGAGTTTTAAATGTACGACTGCTAAATAAAATGTCTTACATTGGACTATTAAAGTGCTTTATTAAGTTTATATATTTTGCACTAATGTTTTTTTCATCATTAATATTGTGCAATACATTTCAACTTAACTTCTTGGTTGTGTGATCTTTGCTTTATACAGTATATGACAATTTCTGTAAGATGATATTACATGAATCTCTTAAAATAGAAATATTTTCAAAATAAAAGTTTTCTGGGGAAAAAAGATCTGCTTTGAACTGGTCCACCCATGTTTTTGTCTGACTAGATGTATTTTAAGTGCTCTGTAGTTACTGAATAAATCAGCACAACATGTACTGATAGCTGAGATGATCATTGTCAATAATTAATTTGTTTGGAGCATTTTGAAAAAAAGTCCTAAAACACAATAGGCAAGAAAAATTTTCAAAGTAGGGAGAACTTTTACCCAGATTTCACCATTGACTATGAGAACAAGACTTTAACACACACACACAAATAATTGCAAAATACCTTCTGTACCTGCAGTCTGTATTGCTGCATTCAAGCTGTCAAACCAGCCCCCATAAAGCTGTAGTGAAGGCTTATCCAGATCTCTGAGAGTGAAGATGGATATTGACCTAACCATCCACATCCCACATAAGGACTAAAGTAAGCCTCCATCACTATTCTTTATTATTGACAGGAGGCAAGGCCTCACATAAATTGAGTGTGTTTTGGCTTGTTGTCCATCACATTTTCTAAATAAAAGATTTCTTTGATCAGTTATAACTCCTTAATGAAACGCAAGATGTGTTCTTTGTTTGTTTTATTTTAACTCCAAAATGCATGATTTTATTAACTTTGGAAAATACCATGTTACAAACTAGGCTGAAGTTTTCATTTTCTTAATAGCAAATAAATACTTTCCAGTTTTCAGAAAAAGAGTAAAGACTTTTTTTTTTTTTTTTTTTCAAAAGAGGTAGATAATTGTTTTGACAGATAAAAAAAGCTCTTTAAAAATTACACAAATGATCTTCTTTTTATAGTTATAGTTCATATTTGTTTTTTTGTGTTTGTGTTTTAGGTTCTTTTACTGAACTTGACAGAACTTTCTTTTATTTTGACCTTTATTAAAAAAAAAAAAACCTTAATTGTTTATGAAGTTATGAAAGTGACACTTCTCCAAAACTTCTTTCTCCTCATATAAGAAAAAAACTACTTTTTGAAAGTAAAACCGCCTACCTAGTGCCTTCTCTTGTTGTTTTATCCATTACCTTTAGCTGAATGACATCAAAATGCTCACAAAAATAAATAAAAAACAAGCACTTGTTAAATGTTTGAAATTAGAACAAAACTCATTGTGTTTTTTGTTTCTAAAGTAGCATGAAATCTAGCTTTGTATGAATAGCAGAACTACTGGTGTTAGGAAAATAGATTAAAGTTATAGTATTCTATATACAGGCACACACACACCCATACTCGTTCTGCCATCTTACTGAGGACCATGTGTTGAGTCCCATTGACTTCCATTGATTTTCAGTCATTTTCAACCCCAAACCTAACCTTACCTCTAAACCTAAGCATTAGCAAAATAGCATGTGAGGACCGGCAAAATGTTCTCACTTTTCAACAACTGGTCCTCAATTTGATGGTAAAATTAGAAAAATGGTAATCAGTCTTGGGGCTAGACAGGTACACACACACACACACACACACACACACACACACTCACACGCTCCCCCATATACAGGTGCTGGTCATAAAATTAGAATATCATGAAAAAGTAGATTGATTTCAGTAATTCCATTTAAAAAGTGAAACTTGTATATTATATTCATACATTACATACAAACTCATATATTTCAGATGTTTATTTTGTTTAATTTTGATGATTACAAATGACAACAAATGAAAATCTCAAATTCATCATATCAGAAAATTAGAATATTACTGAAGACCAATAAAAACAAAGGATTTATAGAAATGTTGGCCAACTGAAAAGTATGAACATGAAAAGTATGAGCATGTACAGCACTCAGTATTTAGTTGGGCCTCCTTTGGCCTGTATTACTGCAGCAATGCGGCGTGGCATGGAGTCGATCAGTCTGTGGCACTGCTCAGGTGTTATGATAGCCCAGGTTGCTCTAATAGTGGCTTTTAGCTCTTCTGAATTGTTGGGTCTGGTGTATTGCATCTTCTTCTTCACAATACCCCATAGATTTTCTATGGGGTTAAGGTCAGGAGAGTTTGCTGGCCAATTAAGAACAGGGATACCATGGTCCTTCAACCAGGTACTGGTAGCTTTGGCACTGTGTGCAGGTGCCAAGTCCTGTTGGAAAATGAAATCTGCATCTCCAAAAAGTTGGTCAGCTGCAGGAAGCATGAAGTGCTCTAAAACTTCCTGGTATGTGGCTGCGTTGACCCTGGACCTCAGAAAACACAATGGACCAACACCAGCAGATGACATGGCACCCCAAACCATCACTGACTGTGGAAACTTTACACTGGACTTCAAGCAACGTGGATGAAGTGCCTCTCTTCTTTTCCTCCAGACTCTGGGACCTTGATTTCCAAAGGAAATGCAAAATTTACTTTCATCAGAGAACATGACTTTGGACCACTCACCAGCAGTCCAGTCCTGTTTCTCTTTAGCCCAGGCAAGACGCTTCTGACGCTGTCTGTGGTTCAAGAGTGGCTTGACACAAGGAATGCGACAGCAGAAACCCATGTCTTTCATACGTCTGTGTGTGGTGGTTCTTGAAGCACTCACTCCAGCTGCAGTCCACTCTTTGTGAATCTCCCCCACATTTTTGAATGGGTTTTGTTTCACAATCCTCTCCAGGGTGCGGTTATCTCTCTTGCTTGTACACTTTTTTCGACCACATCTTTTCCTTCCCTTCGCCTCTCTATTAATGTGCTTGGACACTGAGCTCTGTGAACAGCCAGCCTCTTTAGCGATAACCTTTTGTGTCTTGCCCTCCTTGTGCAAGGTGTCGATGGTCGTCTTTTGGACAACTGTCAAGTCAGCAGTCTTCCCCATGATTGTGTAGCCTATAGAACTAGACTGAAAGACCATTTAAAGGCTTTTGCAGGTGGTTTGATTTAATTAGCTGATTAGAGTGTGGCACCAGGGGCCATCAATTTTGAACCTTTTCACAATATTCTAATTTTCTGATATGATGAATTTGAGATTTTCATTTGTTGTCATTTGTAATCATCAAAATTAAACAAAATAAACATCTGAAATATATGAGTTTGTATGTAATGTATGAATATAATATACAAGTTTCACTTTTTAAATGGAATTACTGAAATCAATCTACTTTTTCATGATATTCTAATTTTATGACCAGCACCTGTATATATATATATATATATATATATATATATATATATATATATATATATATATATATATATATATATATATATATATATATATATATATATATATATATATGTATATATATATATATAGTTTACGATTCCCTCTCTGAAATGCATGTTCTCCCTGTACAACTATGGGTTCCCTCCTGGTACTCCGGCCTCCTCCCACAGCCCAAAAACATGACTGTTGGATTAATTTGCATCTCTAAATTGTCATTAGGTGTGGGTGTGTGAACAAAGTGCAGAAATACTTTTTGTACAGGTAATGGAATAAAATGTAAAAACAGCCAAATTTAGTTCTATAAATCTTTGCAAAATAACAGATAGTTGAAGGTTTAAGAATACTTCTGAAAGGTTCTGTACGTGGTGAACATTTCATCTGCCTTTTACTCATAGAATACTGGTGATGGACAACAGAGACTGCAAAACTAATTTACCTATGGGTATCAACAAAGTTACCTTGTACCTTTTATGTGTGTTTGTGTGTGTGGGTGTGTGTGTGTGTGTGTGTGTAATGTGTGGCCATGTCTTTAATATCTGGTGGGGACAATTTCCTAGGAATATGCTACATTTTGGGGACTCATAGGTACTTGTGGGGACCAACAACTGGTCCCCATAAGGAAAGTTTCTCATCTTGGGGTGGGGGTTAGGTTTAGGACTAAGGTGTGAATTGAGTTTAGGTTAGGTTTAAGGATAGGTATGTGTCGGTAATGGTTAGGGTTAGGGCAAGGGTCATGGTTAGGCCATATAAATTAGTGGGAAATGAATGGAAGTCAATGGAAGGTCCCCACAAGGATATTGTGACACAACATGTGTGTGTGTGGGTGTGGGTGTGTGTGTGTGTGTATAAACATACAAACTTTGCCAAAATAGATACATTTGTTCAGTCTGCCAGAGGTCCAGAAACAAAATGATACTGTTTTGTTCTTACTTGTTGTACTTGAAAGATAACTTTTTTGTGTTTGTTGTAAGAAATATGAAGAGGGTTTACTGAATTTGGAATCAGCTCTAAAGCTCTGGCCAGATAAAACGTTGCTATTGAAACCTTGCATAAAACAAAACCACATCTAATTCTTTATTTTTGCAAAGCATCTATGGTCCTAGTACCTACTAGTGTTCAGAGGGAGTCAGACAGTGATGTAAAAGATCAATGAAGTCATGCTGATGAAGATTCTCAATCATCCAGGTCATAGTCATTCCAAAAAAAGTTCAAATCACTTCACTGGGAACAAACTTGGAAACAAAGTCCCGTGGATTGTTTTTTGTTAACTTTTTTGGAATCAGTGAAGTTACTTTAGTATAAAAACAAATGAAGAATTCCTCCATCTGCAGTGCAAATTCTTGCTCTCCTCCTGTTATTCTACTTTGTTGCAATTTTTAGCTTAACCCACTCAGTCATCAGTTAGAATTATGCATGTCAACATTAGGGTACAGCAAGTTGTAGGCAGCAAAGCAGGACAGTTTTTAGTCCTCTTAGTTGCCGTTATGTTGTCTTATCAACATATTTTACTTTTGTTTCTCGTGTAAAACAGCAAATAACTCAAACTATTTAGGTTTTAGTTTGTAATATTCATTTTGTATTTGCTTTAAGTAATATTTATTTTTCTTCTCACAGGGAAATACAAAATATTCCTTATTAGGACAAAAAATAATATCAAGTAAATAATCAAATATTCAGTTTTTTTTTTATTCTTATGTGATAATGGTCATTAATGTGCAACCGTATGCTTGGGGCAAATCACAGCATAAAAGGTAAAAGGGGCTTTGATGAAAAGGAAAAAAAAAAAGAGGAAGCTTTCTTATCGATGATCAGGATGCATGTGATTTGGCAGCATCTATTTTTAACAGCATAAATACCCATTAGATCTAGTTAAGATTTACCTTTTTATCTAAAGAGTTGTGTAGGAGTAGGAGTGACATTTTACTATGATAAACATGACATAGCACCTATCATGACAATGAAAGAGTCTTTATGAATGTGTATGACTGCTGTAATTGGGTGTCATTCAACAAATTGTGACACTTTCAATGCAAAGCTGACATTGTTTGAAATGTCTTTGTTATGGAAATTTGACAATAAAAGAAAACAAAAATGTAACTGTTATGACAACCTAGAAAAAATAACAAGAACCCATAGCACATCACCATTATGACATAACAGCATTAACTTTAAACCTTTAAACCCTAATTTAGATGTATCTGTTAGCATTAGATTTCTTATGTTATAGGTTAAAACTTTGGCGTTTTGGACCATTTCAATTGTGTCATTAATATTTTTGCTTATCTTAAGTAAAGTTGAACAAGTAGGACTAGTGGCAAATATGTTTTTATTAATCCATTAGGTGTTTTAACCTGTCAAATGCTTTAAAAACATAGTTATTATGACAGTGTAACGTATTGTTAGTGTCGCTTTTGAGACAGTTACTTTATGGAATCGTATAAAAGGCTTTAGAAAACTAAAAAAAGCACATAAGCAGTACATTTTACAAGTAGAGAAATAAATAAAAAAACAAAATATGTTGGACAAAAAAAGGTTCAACCAGACTTTAAAGAACACCTTTAATAAAATGTATTCATCCACTGACTTGATCACAGATTTGAAAAGCAGTTTTTTTTTTTACAAGTTTAACTGCTCAATCAGACTCTAGTTATTTATTTATTCTCATATCTCATTCTTGGACATTACACTATCAAATACAATATTATAAATTATGGTAATCAAAATTTGTTCTGTTTTGAAGAAAAGTTTTCTATCAACCTGTACCATAATATCCCTTAGCAAAAAGTAGTATACTTGAAGTAAATTCTATTAAGAATACTTAAGTATAAGTTTAAGTTTAGAAAGTATACCGAACAATGTGATACTTCTTCGAACTAAATTAGGACATTTTTAAGTTTACTAAAGTATACTTAAAGTATACTTTAGTAAACAATAAAGTAAACAATAATATAGTAAAATAAACTTGACTATACTATTGTTAAGTAAACAAAATATAGTTTAGAATAAGTTAACTTTAAGTGCACTGCCTGATTTTAAGTATGAAATTAGTGCACTTTTAATATACTTGAATAAACTACTTTTTGCTAAGGGATGGATGTAATTTATTTTTAACAAAGCAGAACTTAAAGTAAGTTAATATAGCCCAAAATATCTTTTGTGTTTGAAAACATTTAAAGAGACATAAAATGTATCAGGACAGCAGAGATTGATGGGCCACGTTAACCTTTCAGCTTTTTCCAAACTCTATCTATGCTCATGCCACCTTGACAATGACATAAAGAGTTTGTTACTTTAACCCAAATCTTGATATTTCCCTGAACAGAATGTTTTCAGGGTCCGAAAAAAGAAAAGAATATATTCACTTTATTTTAACAACCAAAAGAGGCCTGCCAATTCAAACAAGAAAATAATGAATGGCATTCAGAGAGTAAGGTCAAATAATCCATAGGGTCATGGAGGTTAATAGACATGATGGAATTACTTGAATAAAAACAGGAAAAGTGTTCTTACATTGTTCAAATTCGGACCTTGAGAAGGCTGGGTGCCTTCTTCTTCTTTCAAGTAGAAAATGAATACCTAGGTGTGTGTCTTTTCCAAGGTCCCCCTTTCACTAGAAGAGGGACCCATGTATTAAAAACATATTCTTTGAGGATGTGTGCTGAAGAGACATGGTACACCGGGGACTACACAAAGAGTCACTATCAGCAAACTATGGGCTCAAGCCTGAAAAAAGCATCATATAGTCTAAAGCTGGGGTCCATGAAGCTAATCAGGCCCCGGGGAAAAACTCTCAGACGACTCAGTTGTTAATGCTGTGGGATTCTTAACCCATAATTGACAAAGAGGTTTAAAGTTAGGGTTCTTTTTCTTCCTTTGTTTGCTATCCACCTGTAGCAGTCTTTATGCCCGCAGGACAGCGCTAAATTAATAAATAGAAAAATATGCCCATTTACAGTGGAAAGCTTTTTTCTCTGATTGGAAATGGAGCATGGAGCATCTAGTTTATGTCTAAATAGCTTGCTACTGTGTACAGGCAGCACATAAATAGAAGAAAGGGTACATTATTTAAAAAAACATGTAAAGAATAAACAGTGTTTTTTTTTACCATCTTGATAATGAATAATCACATAAAAATGTCAAACTATATGAAAAATGACCCAGACCTCCAAAGAAGTGCTCCAAGGGAACATTTTTCATTTGGGATGCTAAAGAGAGTCTTGACAAACAAGGACACAGCAGGATCTGGCAAACCTGAAGGACTGTATCCCCTTGGTCATTGACTAAATGAGTGCTTAGCAATGCAATACATCATTTTTTAATAAACACTTCAGGGAAAAATTGTATGATTCATTAGAAAACCTGCCAGGGTTTCAGGGAAATTAAATATGGGGATAATTTGTAACAGATTACAGTAGAGACATTTGGCAAAAAATAATTTTACAACTGTTTTCTAATAGTACATTATAAAGAAAAAAAATACTTTAACATGGTTAATATTAATTTATATCAAAAGAGTTGATTTCAAGACTGTTTTTTTTTTTAAATCTCTTTTTACAATTTTGTCACCTCACATGAGGGTGTATTCACAGGATTATATGTGAGAGACCAATATTTGGTTCTGAAGAAAAAAAAACAGACAATTATTTTTAAAGTATTTTAGAAATTAAAACTGGTAGCTGCTCAGTGGCACAGTGGGTTGCACTGCTTCCTTGCAGCAAGAAGGTTGCAGGTTCAATTCTTTATGGAATAGGCATGTTGACCCTGAGCATGCGTGGGATTTCTCTTCTTCCCACAATCCAGGATTCTCTAAAAATTCTCCTTTGGTGTGAGTGTTGTTTGTCTCTGTGTTGCCCTGTGATGTTACCCTGTCCATGGTGTATCCCCAGCTCTCATCTGGAGATAGGCACCAGCACCCCTCGCGACCCTGCTTTGGATAAGCATGACAGAAAATGGATGGATGCATAACTGATAACTGCACATTTATTGAGCCCTCTTTACTATGACACCCTAAATAAAATCTGAGGAATCCAATGGTCAACAGAAGTCACCTATTTACTAAATTGGGGTAATGTATGTATTTTGCTTAAATGTGTGAGATTAAATACATATATTGTAGGCCTATTCTTTGAAGGGCTAAGAGTTTTGCTAGAGAATATGAATGAAAAATACAGCAACATAGTAAAATGCCTGTACCAAAATACCCCAATAGAGCTGCAGCTGAAACTACTGTGATGTAAAGTTTTTTGAATTGTTAAAAATGTCATTATGGGTTTTAAATGTTTAGCCCACATGCAGAAGCAAACTCAGATGCTGGGAAAAAGTTTAACAGTTTATTGTTCAGATTAGGAGATTACTTGCTGGAGGGCGGACAGGCAGACTATAGTGGTCCAGAGGAGCAGCAGAGCAGGCTGTCACAAGCTTTCCTGAAGTGGACTGCGTACAGATCGGTGAATAGTTTCTTTCTCTCAAAGAGACAAACAAATTCCTTCCAAGGCTTGAAGGTCCAGGCTTATCCAGTTGATCAGGAGATAATCCCAATACTGGCAAACACTCTGGCGAGGAGACGTGACAGTCCGCTGCTCATATTCTCCTCAGATGGTAATGACCAACGAGCTGCAGGTGTGGGTAGCTGAAACCAGGAAGAGGCCCTCCAGGCCAACAGAGAAACGATGGCACCATCTGGTGAATGCACAGAGACACTAAAAAAGAACACAAAAACAAACCCCACAAACTGGAACCCTAACAAAAAAGAGAAAAGTTTGTCAGGATCTGGGGATGTTTTGTTTGTAGTCCTGTTTTCATCTTTGTTCAGAGCAGTTGGGGCCAACGAAACAGCAGAGGCTGAGCTTGAGTTGCTACACATCTGTTTCCCACATGATCGTCGGGATGAGTATAAGAGCAGCTAGCTACCAGTCGTTCTACACCCAAACGTCATCCTTTGCAGTACCTGAGGCCCACTATGGTGGTGTCACTGTTGTTTGTAAATCTTCAGAAGTATTTGTTTTGTTTCCTTGTGATCTCCTTCAATCAGCCTTCAGATTCTCCGAAACATTTCTGGTTTACTTACTCTCAGACTGTGTTAAATTATACATGAATCTTATGACGTCACAACTTATTGGTTCCTTTATCACAGTCTCCCTGAAAACCTGTTAACCCTACGACTTCATCTTGCCCCATTTCTCCAATGATCCAATTCCAGCGTTCCGCAAAATGCACCACTCAAACAAACATCCTGGATTCTATTCAATCCTCCCTGCTTCCATCTTTTTCTCCTCCAACAATAGGACAAGTAAATCCATATTTAATTCAACTTCAACATCTCAAGTCACTCGCCATTATCTCCTTATCTTTAATTCGTTCCTTTCATGCTGTCCCAGAGAATTTCTCTTGGATCAAGACATCATTGTTATTCACTGTCTTTGTTATTTTACTAATGGAACTTTTCCTTATTCTCCTGAGTTCTTTTGCACATTGTAGGTTTGAAGTCTGAAATCAAATAAGACTCCTATAGACTTCCACTTCAATGTTAGGGACTTCATTCCTTTTTTTTTTTTTTATCTCTATACATCCCCAAAAGAACACAGTACGTTTTGTGACTGAAAGATGTCCAGATATGAAAATGGTTCCTGAACATTAAAAGTAGTGTATAGATTTAAGAGCCTCAGATATGAATTTATCTTGTATTATATTCAATATATTACCTATAAGACAGTAAGTACTACATCTGCCGAGATTAGTAAAGAATGAGGTCAACAGATGTTATTTATTAGATGTCTTTTACTCACTGATATATTTGGATTTCTAATAATATATTATGCCAGTAGTGTATTAGCAATTGTTCACACAAATTATGTTTGATATTTAGTCTTGAAGAAGAAAAGAAATGTGAACAAAACATTTAATGCAGTAATCACAAGGTAAAGGTTTCTACTTCTACCAGACCAGAGATGTAAAATTATAGATACAACATGATGTTAAGGAAACAGGTTTTCTGTTCAGTTTAGTATACTATCCTAAAGGGGAAAATGATATGCAGCACACAACACTAAAGAAAGGACACAATCAGGCAGCAACACCAGTAGTCACTCACTCAGTACAGCACAGTACAATTTACATTTTTCAGAGAAAAACAAATGTTCTTAGATAATACCCAACATTT
This sequence comes from Cyprinodon tularosa, assembly GCF_016077235.1. NCBI lineage: Eukaryota > Metazoa > Chordata > Actinopteri > Cyprinodontiformes > Cyprinodontidae > Cyprinodon > Cyprinodon tularosa. The sequence goes on from NW_024038067.1 coordinate 11,302, forward strand.
GAACTGCCGTTAAAGAGATATTATGCATTTTTATTACACGATTAGCAGTGACAATCTCTGAGTCTCATTGCCTTTCACGATGTGTTAACAGAGGAGAAAGTACTTTCAACAAAAATCTAGTGAAAATCTAAGTGTCCCCAAAATGCATCGATTAAATATTTAAGTATGTTATTGAAAACAATAGAAAAAACTCAGACGTGGATTTCCAATAAAAAAAAAAATCGAATAATCAACTAGAATGTTTTTATTTCTGCACCATTTCCTCATTCTGCTTCATTCTCTGCTTCATTCTCTCTCTTTTCTCCTACTCTGCAGAATCTGTTAGTTCAATCTCTAACATTATGCTCTCTCTGCTCTTTCTCAGAGTAGCTTTGCCTCGTCTGTTCCTGTTTGGCCATTAACACCCTTGTTTATAGATGCTGGAGATCGGCCTGTTTTCCAGTGTGGTCCTGTTTCTCTGACCGTGACTACTGTAGCTGGATGTGCTCTCTTCATCCTCTGACATGGGAGCTGGCTCGGTGCTCGTCGGCCTGGCTGTGTGTTTCCTGGATGGGGCCGCCTTTTACAGCTGCTTCTTGTATCTCTGCTTCTGTCTCCTTGAACCCCAGTCGGCCTCAGCAGATGGCCGCTCACACTGAGCCTGGTTCTGCTGGAGGTTTCTTCCTGTTAAAAGGGAGTTTTTTCTCTCCACTGTCGCTACAAGCATGCTTAGTGTGAGGGATTGTATTTGGGTCAATGAGTCAGTGCAATCAACTGGTTTTCGTTAGATAGAAAACTTTGAATCAATTTGACTGTGTGACCTGGTTGAAATGTAAAGTGCCTTGAAATGACTTGTGTTGTGAATTGGGGCTATATAAATAAACTGAATTGAATTGAATCAGCAGTGTCGGATATTTGTTTTATAAATTCCTGAGTAGTTATTGTACAATGTACAATATTTCTATGGAAATGGTTACAAAGAATTACGTTTTAAATTGAAATTATTTTATATTAACAGAATTTTCTTGGTAACATTCTTTTTTTTTTTTTACTGTTATAGTATTGAAATCCCAATAAATATCAACAGGTTGGACATGATTTTTAGTTTTTTGACAGCTGAGAGATCCCATATGTATTGCTCACTGAAAATAAAACAAGCCCTCTCTTTACCCCAGCATGCCTTTTTATAAAAAACAACATTTAATTTTTTAACATTCCTTGTGCAGAAATCTGACACATGCAATATTTAATGGGATTTATATCTAAATGTTTCTGCCTTTTAAAAAAAACTCTCTGGTAATCTTAGCCTGGAGGTTCTGGTATTTTAGAAATGATGAGGACTAACTGATACAGTACAGGCAACATTGCCACGCGGATCAGTTTACCTGTCAATTAAAAGTCTTTCTTCTGAGCCCCCTCAAGAAAAAGAGACGAATATCAGAAACTATATTCATTGCATATCTAAATTCATAGTCTGATGACTATTTTTGGTGCTTTACCATATTATAGAGATAATGAGAAAATGTGCATAAATGTGGTCTATAATTCAGGTCAAGAATAGATCATAATAACTGACAGACAGTGTGAAAGAAAATGTGGCTCTATTAAAGTTTGTTTGTGGCAAACAGAAGACGAATAATTACCAATGTTACCTCATTTCCTTGTTTTCCTATTTTCATGCATCCTACTGATGAAAAATTTATTTGATTCATATGTTGTCATATCAGTGACTGTGATCCAGATTAAACTGGCTGGTTCAAATTGATTGGATGCAACCTGATATTAGTTTGTTGGAACTTGAAAAAGGGAAACTTTTTTCTTTCAGTTAAGACACATTTCTTTGTTCTTTGTAGTTGCTGTTACTTGGTAAAGAAGACTCAGTTAGCTTCTTGTGGTATTAGTAAAGATTTGAAACAAGTTCAACGCATATGCGTTTTTAAAACAAAATTATATCTCCTCTGACATGTCAACCTATGGTAGTTGAGGCTGCACGAAAGAGAGAGAGAGAGAGAGACAGACATTGGGAGGATCACACAGTAGCTGAAATGCAGAAAAAGCTGCTGTGTTCAATTCTCTTGAGCAACCAATGTTTATTACGTAACTAACAGAACTATTCCCAATTCACAGTCTGTGGCTCCACATCTATGCAAACTTTGCAACAGATCTACTGTCTACTACTGTCTACTAATCAGATAAAGTCGTTGCACTACCTGCACAGGGCAGTGGCGAGCAGATTTGTCTAAATTCTACGTTTGTTGAATGCCTTAGCCAGAGTGCAGTAAGTTTGCAGGAACTACATTTCTTCAACAGGAAACTGAACAATCCCAGCATCTGTAAGGTCAAAACAATTCACCAAAAATAGACTAGATATTTTTTTCCCCTGCGATGGACTGGTGACCTGTCCAGGGTGTACACCGCCCCTTGACAGCTGGAGATAGGCACCAGCAATCCCTTGCGACCCTACTTGGGATTAAGCGTGTAAGAAGATGGATGGATGGATGGATGGATGGATGGATGGATGGATGGATGGATGGATGGATGGATGGACTAGATTTACCAAAAGACCTCTCTACATTAGAAAAACAATCCAGTCTGTGTGGGTTGTGTTTTGGTGTTTTTCTCTCCCTCCACCACCAGGCAGTGCCCTGTCCTCGTTGGCCCTCCTGCACACCTGCGACTGATTGGCTCATGACTGGGGAGTGTTTGAGCGCCGGACTGTCACTACCTTTTCGCCAGAGTGTTTGCCAGTTTTGGGTACTCTAGTCAAGCTGAGTTTAGTTTAGTCTAACTGAGTCTTTTGTTTCTTTGAGTCTAACGTTGTTTTTGTCTTTTGCCTTTCGGCAGGAAGAGGTCCTGCATACTGGATTTTTGGCCTTCTCCCCCCTGGAAGGATTTGTTTGAGCTTCACACTGAGCAGGGGATTTATCTCCATACGTCCCGTTCAAGTACTCCTGGTAATGTAAGTGGCAGTCCGCTCCATTGCTCCTCAGGAACCAATCAAACCAAAACCTGTCCACTCTCCAACGAGCCACTCTATCTCTGGAAAAACCCACACCGACTGGATACTGGGAAGAAATCTTTCTCCGCAAGCGTGAGTCCAGTTTACCTCTGCCAGGCATTCCACGCAAACAACAGATTCCCACTTTCATAAAATAAAACTAGTAGAATATAGCAGTGGCATTCTTGTATGCTGATGATACTTTTGGGCTTATTTTATTTTTTTAATTTATTTTTCCATGAAATTGGAAGGGTCGCAGACCAGAAAACTCAGATGTGGTGGCCGAAGGTTACACGATGTGCAATAAACCATTATTGAATCTTTCTATATGACTCAATGCTATTATATAATTCAAATGAATTAATTACTGATAAAAAAAAAACAATCTATTTGTCTTCTAAAGTCTCTTGAGATGAAATTTTTGGGAAGTTCAATTATACACATATAAACCAAATTAATATCAGTCTTGCTATTGATATCTGCTGCATTTATGTATATTTGTGTCTGTTTCATGTATAACTCTTTGTTGCTTTAATAAACACATCAGAAAAAAGACCTCTACAAAAGATAAAAGAGAAATATCATTACTTTTTATTACTTAACCAAAAACTTCACTCTATATATCAAATATTGCAAGTTTCCTTTTATTCAAAACATTACTTCCAACACACTCTGAGTCTGCAAACAGGAGAGTAAAGACAGAAATGAACAAAAATAGAAAAAAATAAAAATGTCAAACTGGGCTAACTGCCAACATTACCCCAGGCAATGTAGATCTTAAAACAGCATGGAGTTATCTCAGCACAAGGTTCATGTCCTCTGAGACCAATTACTTGTTTATTCTTCAGTACCACGCAACTTCCAATTGCCTCTTTTTTCAAGCAATCAACAATTTGTGAAGGAAACGGGTTCATTATTATGTGAGATAGCATATTGAATTCAGTTTTGCAATATTTTTGAAAAGAAAACAGAAGAATATATGTAGACATATTTACCTAATTAGTGTGCACAACCCAGTGGATACCACCTATGCAATCAATGTTGATGAAGAGAGTCCAATGGACCCATGGATATGTCTTTTACACATATGAGTTTTCCCTCTAGGATGAAACAGTTAAAGGATTGATAAACATGAATGCTTTTATTTAGGCTGAGTCTTCAAAAATCAAAGTTGTGAAAATTTGCAAAGAAGTTTAAAGAAAGAGCATTGCAAGGTCTTAAATCTGTGCTCGACAGCTCAGGTGTTTTGCTTGTCTGCCACTGTAAATTGGACCTCTGGGAGATGGAATGACACCCCATACGCTCTTCCCTTGTCGACCTTGAGTAGGAAAACCAGAAAGAGGACCGGGATTGGCTCCATCTGAAACTTGAATAGTCATCTGTCCACCCCAATCAGTCAGCCTTTCTTTCTTAAAGAAGGGCAAAGTGACTTCTAGAGGCAAGACGAATGATTGCACAATGTTGCAGAAATGTGGACCCCCCCCCTTCAAGGATTGTGGAGGAAGTTAATGACAGGTTTCAGGGTGGAGGGGCTGACACGTTGTGTGAAAGGAAAACAGAAAACTGCAGTTTGTATTTAGGACTTACACTATATTGCCAAAAGTATTTGCTCACCCATCCAAATTATTGGAATCAGGTGTTCCAATCACTTCCATGGCCACAGGTGTATAAATTCAAGCACCTAGGCATGCAGACTGTTTTTACAAACATTTGTGAAAGAATGGGTCGCTCTCAGGAGCTCAGTGAATTCCAGCGTGGAACTGTGATAGGATGCCACCTGTGCAACAAATCCAGTCGTGAAATTTCCTCGCTCCTAAATATTCCACAGTCAACTGTCAGCTGTATTATAAGAAAATGGAAGTGTTTGGGAACGACAGCAACTCAGCCACGAAGTGGTAGGCCACGTAAACTGACGGAGCGGGGTCAGCGGATGCTGACGCGCATAGTGCGAAGAGGTCGCCAACTTTCTGCAGAGTCAATCACTACAGACCTCCAAACTTCATGTGGCCTTCAGATTAGCTCAAGAACAGTGCGCAGAGAGCTTCATGGAATGGGTTTCCATGGTCGAGCAGCTGCATCCAAGCCATACATCACCAAGTGCAATGCAAAGCGTCGGATGCGGTGGTGTAAAGCACGCCGCCACTGGACTCTAGAGCAGTGGAGACGCGTTCTCTGGAGTGACGAATCGCGCTTCTCCATCTGGCAATCTGATGGACGGGTCTGGGTTTGGCGGTTGCCAGGAGAACGGTACTTGTCTGACTGCATTGTGCCAAGTGTAAAGTTTGGTGGAGGGGGGATTATGGTGTGGGGTTGTTTTTCAGGAGCTGGGCTTGGCCCCTTAGTTCCAGTGAAAGGAACTCTGAATGCTTCAGCATACCAAGACATTTTGGACAATTCCATGCTCCCAACTTTGTGGGAACAGTTTGGAGCTGGCCCCTTCCTCTTCCAACATGACTGTGCACCAGTGCACAAAGCAAGGTCCATAAAGACATGGATGACAGAGTCTGGTGTGGATGAACTTGACTGGCCTGCACAGAGTCCTGACCTCAACCCGATAGAACACCTTTGGGATGAATTAGAGCGGAGACTGAGAGCCAGGCCTTCTCGTCCAACATCAGTGTGCGACCTCACAAATGCGCTTCTGGAAGAATGGTCAAAAATTCCCATAAACACACTCCTAAACCTTGTGGACAGCCTTCCCAGAAGAGTTGAAGCTGTTCTAGCTGCAAAGGGTGGACCGACGTCATATTGAACCCTATGGATTAGGAACGGGATGTCACTTAAGCTCATATGTGAGTCAAGGCAGGTGAGCAAATACTTTTGGCAATATAGTGTATTTATGCCTTTGTTAGTGAATGAAGCCCGTGTGACCAAATAAAAATGTTTACTGTGGTAAGAACGAAAGCACTAAATGCGAATGTGTGTGTGGTCATGTTTTTTTGGTACGGTATGGGGACAATGGTTTCAATGTGGATGGATGAATGTAGTTTAGATTGAGGTTAGGGTTGGATATGACCCCGTAATTGTTAGGTTTAGTGTACGGGCCACAGTTACGCTTCAGAAATGGGTTAGAAATCAATGGAAGTCAATGAAAAGGCCCCGCAAAGATACAGAGACGTATTATCTATGTGTGTGTGTGTGTGTCTGTGCAAGATAATGTTTTGACATAAGAGTGAGGACCATTTCTCTGATTTCAGCATCAAATTGAGAACTGTTTGTAACAAACAGAGCATATTTTGCAGGGCCTCTCTTCCCTTTTTTTGCTTTTCTTTTTCAAAGTGTGAAGTAATTTTAGGTTAGGGTTAGGCTTGGGTTTGCACTGGTAATGGTAAGGTTTAGGATTATTCTCAATGTTAGAGCACAGAAAGGGTTCAAAATGAAAACAACAGGAGTCAGACGGAAACAATACATGTTACTAACTACATATAACATGATGAGGAGGTGTGTACAGTACGTTCTTACTATTGAGTGAGAACATAATTGTGTTTTTTTTACCAGTAAACACAATGTACTGAGGGCTGTATATTGGTACATTTTGGTACGAGTAGATAATCAACAGGTTCAGATCCAAACCCAACATTGCTGGATCAGAGCATCGTTAGTTTTATCCATTAACTTCAATATTAACTTTACACTTGGAGAGGATCTAAACAAGTTATTTAGGCTTTGCAACTGGTCCTTTGTCAAACTCATCGAAACCCTTATGCTTGTAAATATTTGCTGTTTCTTATCCATTTATTTTGAGGTTTTAATGTTCACTTATTTCCCATATTGTTTAGCTGGCTGATGATAATGTTTATTTGCAACCAGACCTTACTGTACACATAATGTTTCATTATTAATCACTATAACTTGTTATCATACCTACAAAGTATTAAAACTGTTACATTATATACATTTATAAAGATTGTTGTTTTATTTTTAAGAGAATATTAGATTTTTTTTTAAACTACTCTCACTTGAAAAATTAAAATTAGTTAGTGCTTACAATCTTACTTTCCTTGAGGCGAAACCTGTGTGCACCTAAATTCATGGGTGCATGCACATGCTTTCAAATTTGTGCCCTTTTCCTCGTGCCTATGCAACGTTTTTTTCCAAGAAACAGATGCCTTTCGCTCTCAGATTGCTGTAAAACAACCCACCAACAGGACTGAAAGTAATACTAGTCACAGGCAAATAGCTCTTACATTGGACAATACACAGACAATTCACCGATATCCCCTTACTTGTTGTCTTGACTGGTACTAAAATCAAATCCAAAGCCTTTTTTGTGTGGGATCTGCGACAAGACTGAGCAAAAATGCATTAAATTGTTTCTTTTCTTTCATTAAAAAGAAGGATGAGACTAGTACTTTGAAGCCAAAACTATCACTTTTTCACAATGTGGAATTGAAGAACTCCCTCACCCTCCCGAGAATGAAGAGATTTTGCAATTTTAGGTGAATCTTAAAATGTATTGCAACATTTGCTGCATATAAAACATGTTATACCACCTTGAACGATGATACAAATATCGTATTTCTCATTTCCATACATCAGTCAAGGATATACTTCCTTACAAAATGTAAATCCTAACAACCATATGTTTAAATACATGTTTTACTGTGAAACTGTCATAATGTTAAGCATTAAATTCTCATGGATAACATAAAATCTATATGGAGACACAATTTTTGGATATTTTTAATGCAAAATGTTTTTAATGTAAAAAAGTTAATTTCCTATAAAGAGTCATTTTTGGGTTCTACTGACAGATCTCTTGAAAATGTTGATGTTACTGTATTTAACACTTTAGAGTGTCCTTTTTTATACTCAGTCGTACAACTTAATGTCTGTTCTATAGATACCCCATGAAATATTTATTTGGTCTTAAACATACACAGAAACATGAATATCTACAAATATATGATGTGATCCTAAAGCATTTTATCTCTGTAACCACAAAAAGTAACAGTTCTGTTTTTTTTTAAGGGATTATTTCAAAGTTCAGTTTGAAGGTAAAACAAATCAAACTGAATCAAAACAGACCACCCTTGTATAAAAATACGACTTTTTGATGTGTTGACAGAAATATAATTTGGTTTATCCGAAGTTAAAGAAGTGATCCCTAAAAATCCTTCTGTAGAAATTTAATAGATTAAGTTTCCTCTTTGGCTATAAACGTTACCCTTTGTGGTTGAAAAAGGAGACGAGATGTCTACCTGAGGATGTTTGTCTAAATGTGATTGAAAGGTGAAAGGGTGAGATTAAACATAAGCCCTAATCTCCAGGGCTGGGCGGTCCATCAGGCATATTGAGGCACATATTTGGGCCAGTCACAGACTGTCACAATGTGATCAAAAAAGCTTTTAAAATGATCTTTTGTCATTTATTATTTGAATAAATTAATGTATCAATACATATAAATAAAATTAATTAACTGCAACAGTGTATGACAACAATATTCACAGATTTGGTCATTTGAGGAGTCATTTCGGAGACACTTTGGCAAAATAGATGGTTTATCATTGATTGAGGTGAGTAGTAACTACTTATATTTAAATTAATAACCTTTTGAAACAATATAGAGTTTTAGGAGTATTTTACCATTATTGCATTATAATATCAGGCTACTCTACCCACCATGAGTGACTTAAATGAATACAGTAAGACACATCTACAATGGGCTCTATGCCAAACTCCACTAATTCCTTAATTTAAGTCAACTCTTTGGTTTATTGTTTTTTTCTACTGGATGAACTGATTACTCCAGGTGTGCCTGACTTCAGTAACCATGGTTGTACACACCTGGATTAATCACTTTATCCGGTAATGAAAGTCAAGAAACAAAAACAAAAAAGAGCTGCCTTTAGAGAGCAAGGGGATGTACAGTAACAAGACATTAAATTTAAAATGTTTGATTTAGAAAAACAAAAAGATTATAATTATATCTGTATATTTGTAAACTTAGTATAAGACTGGCGACCTGTCCAAGATATACCCCACCTCTTGCCCATAGACTGCTGTTTTAAAGACATAGGATAAGAGTATTTACAAAGTAAACAGAATTAAATTAAGAGATTTAAGCTCCTGTGATAATACTTGGAGTTCTTTAATTGTTCCACACTGTCATATTTCATTAAGTAATCAACATAATTTGTTGCTTTATAAACACAGTTGGTGTTATCCCCCTGCCTCCAACTGAGCACCTGTATGTTTAATTCATGGGCCCTTGCGGATTTCTCCAAAATCTTTTGTTTTTGACTGCAGCTGGTTATACAGACAATGATGCCACATTTCACAGCAGACTGGAAATATGCAAAACAAAAGGCTGTTTGTGCACATGAAAGCTTTATCAGAGTCTAGACTGCCAGATTCACAAATTAGCAACTGAATAAAGATTGGTGACACAATTGTTTCTCATATATTTGGGCAAACATTTTTACAGATAGATAAAGGAGAGAATTTCCAGCAGATCCACTTACAGCTGAAAACCTTTACATAGTAGAAAGAAAAAGCTTTGGTGTAAAATAATCACAGTTTAGCCTCATTGGCTTATTGTTTTTGTTTTCATGCATTAAATTAAGTATTATTTCTCTACAGTTTCTGCACAGTGTTTAAAGTCTGTGAAAAATTACCTGTTTTTTGTGTGTATATGTTCGATTAGTTTTGAGCTTTATTAATCTTATCTTGAAATGTGTTTACTTTATTAACCTTACACTCACAATCATTTTCAGTTAGTGTTTTCACTTCATTTAATTTCTTGTTGTGTATCAGGCCAAGTCTCACTTCTCTAATCACTGAACCTACCAATAACACTCCTTATCAAACAGGGTTTCAGTTGCACCTTTTAGTGTTTCATCATCATTTCTTCAGTTGTATCTCCTCTCTTGACTTTTGAACAGGAGCTGTCATCTACAGACATTTCATTCAGACCATGCATCAGTTCATAAATTTTTTACCTGTTCTGATTTATTCATACTCCAAGACCGCTATAAGTTGATGTAGTTGTGTGACTCCGATAAGAATCTACCACCAATATGTTACTTGTGTCATGATTTCTGGCTCTAGTCTGATTGAGTATTCAACACACCTGTCTGCTCCATCCAATCAGTCTGCTTATTTAACCTGGCTGTATAACTAACTCTCAGACCAGTAACTAGTGTCAGATTATTACAGGTCAACAATGAGTTTAATTCAGCATTCCTGTATATCTATCTGCCTGATTCTGGACTGATTTTGCCTCCTTATTCTCTAAGCCTGTCTAAACCCTATCGGACCTTTAACCCTTTATAGGGCACGTTACCGTTTTTGATGACTTGCATACCGCTTACAAATGGAGTCCCCCCGTTCCTCAGTGAAGTCTAGAAGCACAAAATCTATATCCAGCCATTCAGCAAAGATCCTGCTACATGGCTGTACATCTTATTTTGGCATTTCACCAATTAGATGAGCCCTTCAATGATATATTACCTACTGTAAATTAATTTGAAGAAAATAAAAGTAAAAAATTCAAGGAAAAAAAAAGGTAAAAAGCTAATTGAAAAGTTAAAAAATAAAGTTAAAAGGTTAATAAGCCTAGTTAACAATTAAATAAAAAAAATGTAAGTGCCAGTATAAGCATTAATGCCTCTAAGGTTATGTTATACAAAAAAAAGTGTTTTTCATGAATTTCTTATAGAAGCATTTTTGTTATTTTTCTTAATATGTTTAATCAAGTTGGCTTTTCTTGTTATTACATTGACATTCATTTTTGCCATCAAAATATCCATATTTTTCTTTTGTGTTACAAAGGTAATAAGGTCTTGTCCTGATCCCAATAACACTATTGGCTGGAAATTTGGATTTTCAAAGGATTTCACTGAGTGCCCTATAAAGGGTTAATTTTGTGTTTCTGGATCTCTGACCTGTTTTCTGTGCCCTGGCCCTGCTCTTGGATTCTCCCCTTGATCGTCTCTGGATCTCGGATCACCTAGCTCTAACTCTGGACCGGCTCTCGGATTCCATATTCTAAGTTGTCCCCTTGATCTTCCTGCTTGTCTCAGCTGTCATAGATCTTACCTTGTGCATTTTCCTGGACCAATGAAGGATTCCCCCCACCAACCTGGATGGATTCAGGAGTCCTCAGAAGTTAACCAGTGACGTCACACATCAACTGCTATCTTCAGAACTTTCTCAAAGTCAAATTTTCTGAAATTTTTCAGTTTTACTATAATAATTGTTAGGGATACATGATATATCTGCATTATTATTAGTATTGACCGATGTTGGTCATTTTTAACATTGGGATCAGTAAACTGGGTGGATATTAACAACAAATGAAGTTCCCTGTAGGGATAGTTTTAGCCCCAAGTCAGTTGCAGACTGCTTCTGCACATCAATGAGAAGCCACACCAACCGTATCTGCGTAAACAGCGTCTAGCTCCAAGTTTTTTGAAGTCCAAAAAGTGCATGCACAGATGGTCTGCAGACCGGATCGGAGCATAAAGTTGGAGTTGCTCCCCATTTTGATGTTGAAGGATGAAGAGCACATCTGTGGACAGTGACGTTCCGAGAAGTCACAGAGAATCTGAAATGTTCTCATTATTTAAAATAAGAACCCAGTCACTCTGTTGGGCATAGCTTAGCTTACATGAAAGGAATGACGTAAGGAAGGAGGAGGAGAAACGGAGGATGTGGAATTTTAGGGTTAGTTTCAAAAGAGGGCGGGTAGGGAATTGATCATATGGCGTTAATTTGGTCATGTGATTGTGATCATGATGCAGCTCAGGATTAGGGTTATTGTTAGTTCAGTATCCAAAGGGTAAAGAAGTATAGCACATAGGTAAATATCAATTAATTGGTCATAAAGGCAATATTAATATTAATATTGGCCCACATTTTTCATATTGGAGCATCCTTTATTATTATGGTTACTATAAATATTTTATGTTCTCCTGTGGCTGTTTTTGGTGTCCTATTTGGAATCTTGTTTTAATGTTGTGTTAGATTACTTTCCTGTATTTCCTCCCATTCCTCCACTGATTATGTTCTCTCTCTCACTTTCTCTTTCTCTCTCTCTTGTTCTTTCTCTCTCTCAGCTAATAACATTGATCCTCTTTAACTGTTTTCAGCTCTCCCCTGATTGCCTCACCTGCTTCCTTTTCATCTTCTCTCTCTTCCAGAATTTCAATATTCATTTGTGTAAAGCTGTTTGTGGAAACCTTCCTGTTACATGTTCCTTATGCCTTGCATCTCTCTATAGGTTTCATGTATGAGTTGTTTTATCAGAAGTCTATTTCTCTTATCTCAAATCTAATCCCTGCTTGTGTTTTGGTTTAAAAAAGTCCAGAAACCCAGACAAAAATGCAGCTTTAAGATGAGATTCCTTAAATGGGAAAGAGATAAATGTTTCCTAAAAGAAATCCCCTCCTAGGTCAACTCAAGACAGATGGTGAGACTTTGTTATTGACTGACAGTCAGGCAGAGGTGATTAAAGCATCTAAAATACTGGTTCACACTTCAGCTGTCATTTCACGTGTCGTAATCCATCTCTGTTAGTAGACCTCAGAGAATAATTCTCCATTTGTATTAAAATAAAAAGAGTTATTATTAATATCAGTGTCAAATCTTTTCCTTATTAGAAAATAATAATGCAGACTGTGCTCGGTAACCTTGAAGGTGCCTCACGCGACAATCAGCCACAGTGATGGATGAACTCTACTATAGAACAAGTGCACAGTATAAATGCATTCCATGCCAGCTCAAGTTATTGGCTCCCGCATTCACTCGGCTATTCAGCGAGTCACTAAGGGAAACCGAGTCTTAACTCAATCCATTAGATCCATCCATCATCTCAGTATCTCAGTGGGAGACAAACACTGATAGATATATTCACATCAACTAGGAATGCACCTTAAAAATTGGGCTTGCTCTTGTGACTTCCATATGCTTCTGGGTAAAGATGTGTGTGTCTCTGTGAGACAGGTAGGTAATGGAGATGAAAGGAGCTTGTTTGATTTTAAGCATGGGCTTCCATCACCTGGTTTTACACTTCATTAGTCCTGAAATGACAAGGGAAGATACTGTAATAAATGTTTAAAAATGTGTATATACAGTAGGTAAATCCCAAGACTGACACAACTTACATGACAGGAAAGGAACCCGAAAAGACAACTTTTCTTATGTAGTTGGGTTTTGTTGATGAAGAAAATGCCATAATAAGGAGCCTTAAGATTTTTATTATTATGATGCCTTTTTAAATAGCATGGGGAAAAAAATAACGTATTTTACTCAAAAGGTTAGAGAAGCGTTGTTTTCGATATCACTTCTCAGTTTCTGATGTGCCAATATTTGCTATCTTTTTAACTTATCTATTGTTCCAGGGATTTTGGACAAAATCAAATATTAGCTTATAGTTGGAATTAAGTCTTTTTCCACTTTACTAAACAATTTTTTAACAAAGATGGTGTATTTTTTTTATTTGAGGCCACCTTCATTTTTGCAACTGAACATTTGGATTAAGAAGCCCATGTTGGGATTCTCTGTAACTTTATATTAGTGCATGATCATGTGAAATTAGGTGGATATACTGTTCTTTTTGTGTCTGCTTTGCATTTCCTCATTTGCTCTGAAGATTAAGATATGCGAAACTCATGGGCATGCAGCAAATCCTGCTTTTGATGAATGAGGCAAATCGATGACATTAAGCAAAGGTTAGAATTGCAAATGCTGGCAGTGAAACCAACATAACTAGGATACGTTAGTTTACTCAACAGAGTGATCCTGGGAAGTGCTGTGTCTGGTGTATAGTGTTGAAAACAGTATGTCCATTTTTGCTCCAAAAGGTGTTGAACACCTACAGTATGTTGTAGAAAAAGTTTCTTGAAAACTTTAATCTAAATTTGTTTACTCTAAAACAAAGGTCTCAAACTCAAATCCTTGAGGGCCGGTGTCTTACAACTTTTAGATGCGATTCTGCTTTAACCCGGCTGACTCCAATAGGAGCTCACTAGCAGAGCTTGGCTGCTGCTATTAAGGGGTTTTGCTATTTGATTCTGGTGTGTAAAGCAGAGGAAACATAAATGTTAAAAGACACAGGCCCTCAAGGATTTGAAAGCATTACATTCAGAAGAACAAAGTTATAAGCATTTGATTAACAAAAATAAACACATTAATAAACGTGGCCTAGCATATATGATTGATAATGAAAGTTGTAAATAACACATTTAAACACCATCATCATCCTACATAGTTCTGCAATACATAAATTGCTTGTGCGGTATGCTTTAACATAATTTATATATATTTTTTACCTTACCAGAAAATGAATTACCCTCCTCATTTTTTACTTTTCCCCCCAAAAGAATATAAAGGGGAAGACGAAGAGCCGACATTGTAAGAACACCCTCCATATTCCTTTTAATTCTTTGTCCTGCATATCTCCAACAACTTGAGTGTCTTTGTGACAATTCCAAGTCTGTCCATGAAGAAACAAGATAAAGTTTTAGCAGCAACCAGCACACTTATTCATGTGCTAGTTTGGGCATTAAAAAGGAAAGGCAATACAGACTCAAATGTGCTTCATCGTTGTGTTTGCGTGAATGAGACCTCATTGAAAAGGTGTTTTTTTTTACCAAGGCTCTTCTAAAAAGAATTTTTTTTAAAAGTGGACTTTTTACCAAGCAGACCAGGCATGTGTGGAATACAAAATATTTGATCAGTCTTTGAAATGTTTTTAGCCTTGAAAAATAATCTTTGCTAGTGTCACAAAAAAATGCATTTACTTGTTAACAAAAGAGAATAAAGCAATGCAAGTATAAAAGTAAAAAGTTTTCAGAAAACTATGTTTTCTTAATAGTTCTGTCATTTTCTATTGTTTCTATCCACTTAACTTTACAATTTCCCTTTTTTTGCATTACCGTACTTCCTTTCTCCTTGTTAGTAATGGGCCTGGAGCCATTAACTGTAGTTGTGTAACCACTAGGCCCAAAGCAACCAGGGACCCATGTGAGTGTACAGTACTTGTGCTGCTGAGTAAGAATAATTTATAATAATTTGTCAAAAAAGTAAGGAAACTTTTGAAAATTGAGGAAATTTTCCTGGTCCCTATGTTTTTGGTTACCAAAGGATTTCAAGTACTGGTATAACGCAAATAAAACTCTTGACATGAATTTGTTCTGTATGTGACCCTCCTCTAACATACCTACTGTAGGCCCCCACAAAAAGAATTAAACAGGCTATATTTGTGTGTAATTAGTGTAGAAAAGCAAGAAAAATGTTTTTTTTTTTTTTTTATTGAAATGTATTTATCACTTTCCTTCCGATGCAAAAAGATTAGCTTTTCAACACCGTATATGTGTGGTTGTAATAATTAAAATAAAAAGGTTTAAAAGTCTAATGGGCGCTTTTACAAGCCATTTACACCGTTGTGTTCATGGAAGATTTATCTATTTGTCTATGTCTGTTTAAGTTGTGTTGACCAATTTAGACAATGTTGGTTTTAAGCAAAGCATGCTAAAATAGAAACGTTAAAATCAAGCAGCTAGCCCTAAGTCATCAGATAATTTTGATGTATAACAGGTCAATTTTTGGAGAAATATACCTGAAAAACAGATTTATAAAAAGTTAAAACATTTTAAAAGGCTGCTCTCATTTTTTTCTGACACAATTATTCTTCTCTTTATGTTCAGACTACGTACTTTAACCAGTTTTTTTAAATTGGAGTTTTGCTGCCTTTTTTGTAGTTCAATTCATGCAAGACTAAATCCAGCGACTTCAAGAAGTACTCATGGTAGAATGAAAGAAACACGCAAGCAGCCTTTCACTCTATGTGAGAGAGATCTTAGCTTATTGCACGGTGAGTGTTATGACTACTTGCCACGGTGTTATGACTACTTGCCACTTTGTACGCTGGTTCTCCATGACAAGCATCCCTAATTTAAAGGGTTTTCTTTTCTGACGGGTGAATGTGGTTATGTGTAGGTGACTACAACCTTCTGACAGAAAATGTCACTGACAGCTGCTGAGTACATGTAACTATTCACTGTAGCTGAGGAAAGCTTCACTTCTGTATTTTTATATATTGTTCTATGTAATTTTTGCAAACATGTTCATAGTGTAGTTGAGATATTACTGTGATTTTCAATTAGTAAAGCATTTTACTAAATCACATTTATTGGTTTTCATAGACATGGAAAAAACATGATCTATTGGTTTGTCATACTGCCTAACCAGTTCCTTTATTCCACTCCTTCATTTTTTCACAATTAATGCCAGGCCAGAAATGGAGACACATCTTCTTTTTATCCTTCTTTTACCGTCTGCCTTACAAAGCAGAGCCACATGCTTAGTCAGCCACTGCCAGTGTCGTCCTGTTATGGGAAATCGTAGACAGTCCTTCTTCTTGAAGCTATATTGCAGTATCCATTATGATATGTCAGCATTAAATCTCTCTGTTTCATGTGGTATCATCAATTTACAGTTAGACCTTACACTGACTTACATCAGAATTTGATTTTAAAGGTTTCTTGCTCAAAGTTAATCAAATAAAACTTTAAGTCAGTCAAACATGCCTCTTTGACTTTGATTCACTAAGATCCCAAATAATGAGCTCTAAATTGCTCATGGAAACAAGGATCATACGTGCAATTAATATCCATGTTGGGGTTGATTTCAGATTGCATGTGTGCAAATGATATAAGTTGCAAAGAGGATAGGGACTGCCATATTTAAATGAGAAACTGTTTGTGCTTGCTGTCAGTATGGAGAGTTTGAGAAAGCAGAGTGGATTTATTTTGTGCATCCCAAGGGCAATTTAAAACAGCACTGTGTACATGGTATTTACATGTATGTGCACATACATATCAAGAAGATGCAGGGAGAAGAGAATCGAGGGGACCTTTTCTGTTTGTGTGAAATTGAAAAAAAATAATCAGAGGACTTGGAGGCACAAACACAGCGTAATAGCTTCTAGCTCTGAATCATTCCAGCCGTCTCAACCAGTCAAAGTCCTTCCTAAACCAGTGTCAATATGAAAACATCTGTCAATCGAGAATTTTTTTTTTTATATTCACATTTTATTTTATGTTTTATAAAAGAAAAAAAAGGTTTGCCTGCAGAAATTTTCTCAAAAATTAAAAACTGCATAAAAACAAAACAGAAGACAAACCTGTTCTTTCTGTCTTTTCAATGATCATCATTAAAAAATTAAAACAACAAAAAGACTGGTGAAGGAAGCAATTATGAGCTACAGCACCAGCACATGTGTGTGAGCAGCAGCCATAAGATACTGTAGCTGCACACAGAAAAACAGCCTCTATTTTATAATATGATATACTAAAATAATAGATTTTACAACAATTATCACTGAGACACTTGAGCCTCTCTGTGGAAAAGGAGCAGACAGATATTCATCAGTCCAACAGTTTGGTGCATCACATCTTGCTTCCATTCTCAAAGTACAGACTTGTTGCAAGATACTTTTCCACTTGATCTGACGATTGTGACTTAAGGTGAACACAGACAATTGCAAGGTGATGCAAGGTGACACACAGACAACCACCTCTCAAATGAATCCAGCAGCACTGGACAGCACACCAGAAAAAAAACTGCGTTTGGAGATGTCACTAACTGCAACGGTGCAGTGGAATGATTGAGCCAAGGAATGGAGCCAAGAAAATGGATTGTTGCTGTAAGGAAGTGGTACTGCTATGGTAATTGTTACAACTTAGGTGAATAAAATGAGACTGATTATAGGGCTAGTGGCAGACAACCAAAAAGAAATGGAGCAATACAGAGATAACCCCCTCCACCCCCCAATATCTTCACACTGACAAAAAAAAGTAAAAAAGAATAAATACATTATATCTATATTGCTTGTCTTTTTACCTACTACGAAGATATGTTTTCATATCAGCTTGAACCTGACATTCAAAAGTGCTGAGTATTGAGACAGAAATTGCACTTGCAAATCATCTCAGGTTTGACAATTAATTTAGGTGTAATGTAAAGCATTTGCATAT
Source organism: Cyprinodon tularosa (assembly GCF_016077235.1). NCBI lineage: Eukaryota > Metazoa > Chordata > Actinopteri > Cyprinodontiformes > Cyprinodontidae > Cyprinodon > Cyprinodon tularosa. The sequence goes on from NW_024038067.1 coordinate 29,260, forward strand.
GTTCCTCCCAGTAATTTGCTATTTTTGATGATCAACATGGATTTTACTGATTTATGAAGACAAAGATGCTAAATATATAGCATTTACTATTTTGCATTCAACCCAAATCTGCCAGCACCTAATTAGTAATTAACTCTGTCTGTGCATTTGAGTTTGCATGTGTTTATAAGGGTTTTATACATGCTTTATTAAAGTGATGACTTTCAGAGCATTATGTCTTGACTTTTTGTAAATTTGAAAAGAAAAAAGAAGGGTATATAAACTACATAAAATGGTGCAAGATGCCAGTCAGGTATTTTTGCCATAAAGCATTACGTTACTCGACGCTTAATTTATCAATATATTTAATACAATTAATTTGTGCTGTAAAAATGAAACATATTCCTAAGATTAGATTTCCAAAATTCTTATTTTTCCTAAATACAAAATATGTCATTAATTTTTTGGATTTTCATGTTTCACAGCTGCATCAAATACAGTATTTTTCCTTTCCAAATATTCATTGTATGCAGAGCAGGTGGCTAGTGAGAGGCTGAATTCAAGACCGAAGAAAGAACAGCCGTACTGGGAGATGTAAGCTGAGCCCCAGCTTTGAAGAATGGATAAGGATCTGTCAGCAATGAGACCTCTGCCAGTTGCCTCTGCATATCTTACGTCCATCGGTCTGTGTTGTGCTGCAGCTGCAGTTGAAAAATTGATTTGGTGCACACACTCTCAACTGATATGTGACACTGGAAGGCAATGCTGTCACAGGATGGGATGACGCACACCGAGAAGGATATGGTACTATGAAATGTTCACCGTGTACAGAACCTTGCAAAAGTATTCCTAAACCTGTTTCATATTTTGCTAAACCATATAGAACTACATTTGGCTGCATATACAGTTGAAATGTATTCCATTAGCTTTACAAAAAATATTTTTGCACTGCTTGCAGAAAAAACAAAGTTCAGTCAGACTCTATGGAACAGTTTTGAAGATACCCAGATTGATTTAGCTCTACCCCTTGCATTATACTAACACATTAATATGCAATGATCAATAAATCCTTCCATTTAGTGTTAAGCAGTTGTTTTCCTGTTAGTGGAAGATGAACCTCAGTGGGTATCTAGCAGCATCACAGCATGTTACTTCCAGAACTGCATTTCTTGAATCCGTTTTCAAATAAAAACACGGATGATTTCCTATGTTTGTTTAAGAGAAAACATCCACCCACCTTCTCCCGTTTTTTCTGTCAGGGTTGCGGCAATCTATGGGTGAAAAGAGGGATACACCCTGTGCAGGTCACCAGTCTGTCGCAGGGCAAAACAGCGACACACAGAGACTTAAAACCATGCATACTGTACACACACTCACACCTGAGATGCCAATTAACCCAGCAGTCATGTTTATGGACTGTAGGAGGAAGCTGGAGTATCCAGAGAGAAGCCAAGCATGCAAGAGGAGGACATGTAGCCCGGAAAAAAAAGCATTCTTATATTTTTATGTTAGATCCAGTGTTTTAAAATACATGCTCAGGCTTAAGCATACTAATAATTCCCTTCACATGCAGGCCAAATAGACGGATTTTAAACTAATGGTTATTGGCTAAATATGTATACATGCCTCTCTTCTTTAGTTCAAAAACAACATTACTTTATCCAATTTCACAGTAACCAATCCATGTTTATTTTTTCAATCTCCTAATATTACATTGAAGTACAGTATTTACAGGTTTGCAGCTGTAATATTAAAAATGTAAAAAAAAAAAAAAAAGAATAAATAACTTGTAAAAGATAGATGCTCCTCAAGACACTGTGTTTCTCTTCAATGAATACCAGTAAAATACAAAGAGGTGGGTAAAACAATGTTAGTATGCCAATTCAACAGTTAAACATTGATAATCACAAGCATGGCTTGTTGTCATTCAAATGCTAAAACATCTTTCTTATTGGATGTGTAAAAAAGTAACTCCTTTAAAAGTGTTCAGTTACATTCTCCCTCTTTTCATCGACTCTGCAGTCAAGTCAGACCATACCATGAGTCATGCACACATCCCATGAATAATGGTGCAGCTCTAAAGAATGCAGCATGCTATCACAATGCTGCACACCTTTGTGGCAAGAGGCAAATACAGCACTTCATCCAATCAAGGCTCTGAATGGAGTTCTGAGTGTGCCAATTTTGCTCTCTACAATAGCTCTATTGTGCTCTCGATGATGTTTCCCACCTGTAATGAAAAGAGTCTTACCCTGTGCAATCTTGCATGCTCAAACTGCATATTTATTATATGTGAAATATTTATGAATTTGAGGTGCTCATTTTTTAAAGTTGTTTTAAGAATGCAGAAAATGAATCGTGGGTGTAGTTGAAACATAAAGATTAAAAAGCTATTAAAGCAAACGTGACATTTTTGATTGTCAATTAGACAAGGACAGCCTGAGGTTCTGCAAGCCATTGCAGTCTTCTTCCCTGTTGCCCTAAACAAGGAGAATTACTGCTTTTCACAGTGCACCTTAAGTGTTACCCTTCCAGGCAGCAAGGCATTCTCTAAATTGCTGTTTTTCGTGACATTGAAATCGCAGGGAGGGTTGCATACCCTAAAGGGAAAGGTTACAGGTGTTACACTTTAATTTTAACACGAAAACACTCTTCTCTGATCGCTGCCTGCATGCTCCCTGCCTTCACCTTCTGTCGGCAGACAAAGTTGGCAGTTTTTTTCTGGTAGTTTGGAATAAAGAACTCAAAGGACCGAAGGAATGCTGCACTAAAACATCTGCTGAGAAGGTTTAGAGCTATACTTTGTGTCAGATCATGTCGCTGGCGATTACACTAAATTGCATCAGGTTGTAGTGTGCAATGGCTGATATAAAATGCCTCGCTACCACAGCACCCGCAGAACCTGTTTAATGTAAGCATGACATGGTATGCTTGGATGCTGATGGGTGATGCTATTTAATTTCATGGAGATCCAATCCTGTAAGCCTCCTGGTTCTTAGGTTGAGTTTAGATACAACATAAGAAAACCTGTGTCTGTTGGATATTTCTTTCATTAGTATAAAATAAAAACAATAATAATATATATAGATTATTTTTCATTATAAGAAAATACAACTAGGGATTGTGCAATTTCTTTGAATTTCGTATTGTAAAATGTACAGCTCAAAATTAATTTAAAAAATGTAATGGCAAAACAATGTTCATCAAATGAACTTTAAAGAGGGAGCAGTATTCTATTCCTTCAGATATTCTATAAACAAGAGCAAGTGGGAAAAATCATCTGATGTGGTTTCTAGTTTGCTTAGATGCTTTATTTTACATCTGTTACTTGCAAATATCATATTTGTAATATTTATAATAATCAGAAACAGCTGCCCATAGCAGAGGTTAAAGTTCAAATGTTAAACTGGTAATTTTTAACTCTATTTCAATAATTTTTGTTTAAAGTGTAGTGGATGATTACATTTTACGCCTATTTATTAACATTCTTGGTAGTAATGTTCTAAAGCCCTGAAACTGGCTTTGATTCAGTAACATAAGCTAAGAAACCTTCAGAAAAAAAACAGTTTTTATGTCTACAGAAGAAAGGGTTTGAGATTTTGTTATGCAATTAGTCTTGATTATAATTGTTTATCAAAAAATATACCAAGAATTATAATTTCCTAACTCTGCCCGGTTACCAATTATCACTCATCTTATCCACCTGCTCCTGCTGCTTTTTATACAGCTCGGTCCCAGCTATCAGTGCCAGATCATTGAATTTGAAGCCATAGTTCATATTTCTCGTTCAAGGGGGCCAGTGGTGAGAGAGGTTTTTATTGTTTTGTAAAGTTCCTGTTCATGTCCTGTCTCTTATCCACTGAGTGTGGGTGCCCTGTTCCTGGAATGGCTCCGTGGAGGGAGACAGTTTTAGCGTACCGTAGCTTTCCTGATATCCTGCCTTGTTCTGCCTCTCAACTACTGAGCTTGGTGGAGAATATTCGCCATATTCAGGTCAAAGTCATTCCAAATAAGTAAAAAAAAAAACAATCTATTTGACTGTTTTTGAATTTGAAGACGTTTCCCTTTCCATCCAGGAAGCCTTTTCAATCCAAATGTCAGAATTAGTGTTTGAGTTCCAAGCTTTATAGAGTAGCCCAAATAAAGCCTTGTTTTGGCTTAGAAATCATGCAAATTGAACTGGAAAACAGGTCCGTGCCTCACGAATGGGGAGTCATTGAGGTCTTTGTTAGCCTGTAATAGGGGATACTGGTCTATGCCTCTGATAGGGGGTATTCGTTGTAGTCGTTTTTGGCCTGGCTAACCAGTTAAGTTGTCTTGGTTACCTGTATGGCCATGAGGATTATGATAGTGGGAAGGAATCAACTCTATCTCTGCATTGTAGGTTTTTGAGAGCAGGAACCTGAGTCCACCCTGTCTGTTTAACCCTGTAATGCCAAATGTATCATATTTGATACATACGGTTTCTGAAATGTTTTGCGTCTGAGACCTTTTGCATAATTTAATGGTAAAAAAATTTTGCTCAAAATCCTATTGTACACAATCAGATATACCTGATAACAGAGGGCAGAAGACTACCCAAAAAATAATCTTGACTTATCGCATAGTAATGAATTACGGTAGTAATATCAAAAATGTATTTCTGTTTTTTCTTTTTACATATTTTGTTAAAAGGCCAAATAAGGACTTCAAACCAAAAAAAAGTAATTTTCTGTTTTGTTTTATTCTTGGATCGGGCTTTAAAGGGTTAAGGTTGGTGTTAATCTTTAGAAAAATTGATTACCAAAACATTGTCTTTACAGGTCTCCCTGAAAGGTGGGTCAGACAGCTGCAGCTGATCCAGAATGCTGCTGCCTACATCCTCACTATAACTAAGAAAGTAGAGCGCATCAGGCCAGATCTATAGTCCTTCCATCGGCTCCCCGTACCTCAGAGAATAGGCTTTAAAATAATTTTTTTAGTATATAATGATGCAATGGCTTAGCTCCAAAATATATTACAGTATCAGCCTACAGACTTCTCTTCTGGCTTAAGTCTACTCTGCATCAGAGTCCTGCACCGGGTTGGGTACCTGTACAAAACGTACATCAACAGGGGAAAAAAACAAAACATAATTTCACGGGTGTGGGCACGTTTATAAATGAACAAAAATAAGCTTGTTTCATGTTTCCCTAATCACATCCATATTCAGAATCATCATTTTTTCCCCACAAAAAACACAAGCTGGAAGATGCAAAATAAATGTTTACTAGAAAAACAAAACAAAACAATCACCAAACTTTGTGTAGCTTCACACAGATCACATGAATCTTTCATACAACGTCCATGGACTCAGCTGCTTTCATATCCAATGATTGTTTTTTTACTGCTCCATTTTTTCCCTGTGCATCTTTGCATCTTTTTTACTGTGTGCCCCAACTGCATCACACTGATTTGCTGTCTTGAATAAGAGGAGTACCTGCTGCTGTTATCTCACAGTTTGCCTCTCAGCTCTGTGGTATCCAAACCAGTGTTCCACTGTGCCTGCAGTGGTTTAATTAAATCGAGGAGCCTTAACATGTTCATGAATTTCAAAGACAACCAGCGATGTGTATGGATGCACCGAAAGCCTTTACTGGTGTGATCCTGGCAAAAAAACCATTTGATCATCATTAGTTTATATTCATGCAGTGCATAACAGAGGTCCTAAAATTGAGCTTCACGATATTTATTATTCCTCTGTTCATTAGTATGCATATTAATCTTGAAATGTAGTCCCCTACCTGATACATCTTTAATGGTCTGCACAATATAACTCCATCCATTTCTTTTCTCTGCTCTGGTGGTTATAGGTTGGCTTGAGATCATCGATTAATTAACTTACTATATAGAAAACAAGTCAGTGAGGCTGCTGTAGTAGTTCTGGCTTACTGATGACTAAGACAAAACATTGAATCCAAAAATTAAATGTTATTAGCAAGGCGAAGCTCAAGTGTAAATAATTACCTCAGCATAAAGTAGAGCAACAGTTACATTGCGCTTATTACTTACCACTTACAACTAATCTTAAAAACACCATGGAGAAATATGTGTGCATACAATAAAGCAACCTGATTTTATGCCAGCAGATATCTGTTTCCTGTAAGTCTGTGCATGTAATATCTGCAACCCTAATTGCATCCCTCCCTGTGCAAAGCAGTTAGGAGAAAAGAAGGTGGGAAAGATAAAAAAAAGGAGAAAATGAGTGAATTAATGCAGAGCTGATGCTCAGCGATGCCTAACGCTAATTACATTTTTCTGCCGTTTTTAATGTGGTTTACAGAAGATCTTGGAGCAACCATGTGGGGAGGAGCAATCACCTTGTTTTCATTAGAAGGATCCCTGAAGCGGAAATCTCTTTTGTTCATTAACACATTATATTGGGGTATATATGTGTCTCCATGTAATGTTAATGCAAAGCTTCCGGTAGTAGTCTTGAAATTGCACTGGTTTAGGGCAGGGTTAGAACAGAGGTATAACACTGCTTTCCACTAGTGATAACGGTGTCGCTGAGCCAACAAGGAATAGATAAGGCTGGGCTATGCCTCCAGTTCCAGCATGTACTGACCATGATAATGCAAATAATCAAATCTTTGATCTGAACTCTTATTCACCTGGCTTCTGTCTTTGAGCAGTTTCTTTTTTAGCTGCTTTGCCATTTTGTATCTTTTTAGATTTATCCATTTAGAGCTGACCCTTCCAAATCTAACCTCAAGCTTTCACTACAGCCTTCCTTGCATTCTTAAGTCACGTGTTTCGGATTTCTGTGAGAAACTCACATTTTCTTTTTAAAGTAGTACAATATAACTTTCAGTTTTGGTTGATTTTGGCTCCCCAGTGGACAAAAGCTGTAATTTTTTTGAAAGAAGACATAATTTCCAATAGGGACAAGCAAGGTAAAGACCATAGCGTGGTTAGTTCCAGATCTCCCAGGCGCCTGTTGTTGGATTAAACTACATTTTACGTTTTAAGAATCAGTTTGAAACATCAATAGCGAAGAGCTAACTAATCTAACTGTGGTGAAACAGAGTGATATGACAATGTTGAAAATAAGAAATGTTTAACTTTTGCTGTACACTGTGCATTTGTCAAATCCAAAAGACACTCATAAGACACCAACATAATGGTGAGAAGATACAACGCAAAATAATCACCATCCCATAAGTTGCTAGAGTCTCCTAAAAACTGAATAGGATTTTCTTTAAACATAAAAGCCTAGTACATTTCAAACCAAACAAGACCCTTAAACAGAGACTAGTGCATTCTAAAGACAAACCGCCAGACCAAATATGAGCGGAGTGGTGTATGCAGTTCAATGCAGTGAGTAGTGCTCTGATCTTTGTAATGGAGAAACCAAACAACCTCTCCACAGACGCATGGCTCAACACAGGAGAGTGACCTCCTTAGGACAGGACTCCGCAGTACATCTACACCTTATGGACAAAGGATATTCTTTTGAGTAACAGAATGTTCACATTTTGGACAAAGAAGACAGGTGGTTTGAGAGGAGTTTGCAGGTAGCCATTTATGTTAAGAAAGAAAATACAACCTTAAACAGAAGGGGTGGACTCAGATTTCAGCTTTCAAAAACCTACAATTCAGCGATTGAGTTGATTCTTTCCTGCTATCATAGCAACCTTCACCCCATTACAGGGGAACGGAGCACTTTGTCTCTTCAGCCAGGCCAACAATTCCCCTTTATGACAACCCTTTCAGATACATAGTCAGGTATTGGGTATTACAGGCTAACAAAGATACCAAATGACCCTCATTCCAAAGGGGTGGAACCGTTCATCTGGTTCAGTTTGCAGGATTTCTAAACCAAAACAAGGCTTTGTTTTCGGTCAACTCTATAAAACCTCACACTCAATGCTATTTCTGACATTTTGAATCAAAAAAGCTTCCTGGAAGGGAAGCGAAACGTCTTCAAACTTGGAAACAAGTGTCCAGTGTTTTTTTATTTATTTATTTTCTTTACTTTTTTGGAATGACTATGACCTGGATGACTGAGAATCTTAACCATCATCCTCTCTCTGCCTATTCCATCGTGGTCACAGTGGGGCTGGTGCCTGTCTCTGGCAGTTGAGATACACACTGGCAAGATACACCCTTGACAGGTGTGGGTGTGGGAGGAAGCAAGAGTACCCGGAGAGAACCCACACATGCACTGGGATAACATGCAAACTCCATACAGAAAGAACACAGGCTGAGGATCAAACCGGGAACCTCTTTGCTGTAAGAGAACAGCGCTACACACTGCTCCACTGTGCAGCCCAGTCCATCTGAGCTTCCTATCCTTCCTCTCCTCTCAGAATGCTTCCTGGATGGGTGCAGAAAACCAATGACTTTTCCAAAACATCATACGTGATTCACTTATGTTATCCTAACTTATCAGCTCTCAGTGTATTAATGAAAAAAAAAAAAAAAAAAACAAACAAATACTTGACACATACTGATGTTTTCCAACTACAGTAGACGGAAAGATAGAAAGTGGATATAAGTACTTTAATGATGTCAAGCAGATTCAGTCAAGCATTAGGGTAGATATAACTCGAAAGTATTTATTTTTTTGATTGGGCATATTTTCTTTGCATTTTTATTGTACTGTATTTCCCCGAATTCTTCTGTATGCTATGAATCTGAATTTGCTGCAACCTTTTGGAGAAAGGTTTCTCTGGACAAACCGGTCAATGAAAAGCTGGCATAGATTGTAAAACATAGCTATCACAGTGCATATTCCCCTTTTTTCTGTTTTCCATATACATCTCCATTCAGTCGGTTACAAAACACAGACACATACTGACTGAGTTTGTTTTTTCTCTGCAGGTTTCCAAATAGTGTGCATTTGAATTTAACCCCCTTTACTCTGATACATCTAAGTAAGAGTGCAGTGCAGTCATTCAACATCAAAAAAGAGTAAATAGAGCTGATTTCTAAGCAAATTAATCTCAGTACAAATCAGGGTGTCATATGATGCCCCTTGAATAGGGTTTATCAACACGGCACGCTGGAACCAAGGGGCCCTCAAGGAACACATGGGGTGGCTTCAGGGTCTTCTGAAAACAGAACACCTCACTAGTGGTCTAAGTTTGAATTTTTACTTCATGTTGTTGCTTTTCTTTTTTAATAATTAATAGAGCATTTAATCATTTAGGACAGCATTTAAAGCATTTAACCCTTTCACAATGACCGACGAACAGCAAATGTTGCAGAGAACTCCACCACTGTCCCACCTCCAGCCATCGTCTTCTCTTATAAGAGGAGATAAGTCATTTAAAGCCTTCCTAACAATACATCCTGTGTAATAAATGGTATGTTCAGATCTGGCAGCTATGTCCGAGCATGGTCAGATTCGTTGGTCGATTACGTAATGGTCAGTGTTGTGCATGAATGTGTTCTGAACAGATCATTTTTGAAGTATTGAACTTAATCGAGAGCGATATTCACTCTGAGAATAATGAGCGACACAGGTCCAATCCCAATCTGGCCCCTAAAATAGAACCCTGAGCACTAACCGTCCGTTTGCACGTTCCCTGCAGAGGGTCTGCATAAGTGCAGACTCGCTATTTAAGACTCAAATCTGTATGAAGTTGCATAAAGAGTAAACATGTTCTTCCAAATGCAAGTTCAGCTGGTTTGCAAGTTAGGTATATGAAAAAAAAACATAATTAATTCGAAAAGGAAGATCCTCTTTCAACTAGTTTTATCTGCCCATATACATTTGTTTCAAGAAAGGGGCAAATGTTTGATTTTATGTTACCCTGCGCCAGTAGTCAAACTGGAACGGGTCAAATGCTGAGGGGAGTCTGGAGACAATGTGTGCCTTTTGAAGCACTTCATCATGATGGGAGTCAGTGCAACAGGCCAGTAGTCATTAAATGAGGTGACTAGAACAGTCCTCATATAGTTCTGGTTACAATCCCCAGCTCTGATGTATAAATCAAAATAACTGAAATGTAAAACATTTGACCTTGACAAGCAAAAAAAAGGAAAAAGCTGTTATCTCATAAAGAAAGCATCGTTACCACATTACCGCATGATTCTATATATCACAGGGACAGTGAAGTTACTAGCGAGATTACAGGTCCAGAAATATGTAGTCACCTGACAGCAAATATGTTTTATTTCCTAGATACAATGGGTCGGTCAACTTATCCACTGACTCATCTTATCACACTCACCCTTACAGGTCAACTTTTCTTTCCACAGATATGATTTTTGTGGAGGAATGCAAGGAATATAGTCAATATTCGAGAAAGCATGTTTGCAGGTTGATGCAAGAACTGTAAAGAGAAAAGTGTGGAATGATTGACTGCTCTCTAATCAATCTGCTTAAGTTTTATTTTATTATATGGTTACAACTCGATAAAATCTGTCTCGAACATTAAAAAATGTTTTTGTGTCAGACAGAACACTGTGAAATTTAAGTCATGCTAATTTCATTAAAATGTGAGGTTGAGTAGATTATTTTTATATTCATCTTTGAATATGTTATACATTATGCTATTTAACTTTTATTTGAGTGCTCTACTTTGTTTACTTTACATTTATAAAATGTCCATCTGGACTCTATGGTATGAACTGGCTGGGGCTATAAATACCATGTTGAGAGGTATTTGTTAAACAATAAATAAATATGGTGGAACAGAAAGGCACCATGAGCAGATTAGGAAGTGGAAAGGGGGAGGGCTCTCACATTTACTAACACCAGATGGTGCGACAAGGGGAAGTAAAGGAGATTCTGTGTAACAGAAACTTTGATTTGCCGGCAGTTGGTCTCAGATAGAACTACATGCAAAAGGACTTCTCCCACGCCATTTTTGGTTGTCTATGTACATTTTCCAATACATGCTGAGATGTAACAAAAACAATTACTTCACAATTTTGATAGGACATTATCACAGATTCATAGCATTCTTATCTCACAAACAGATGAGCTAAATATACCAAATAGCCGCGTAACCATGGATCCTTAGATAAGCTATTGATGCTTTGAAAAGATTCTTCTTAATGAAAATAAATATTATGCCAACATTAACATAATAACTGACAGTTTTTGTATATATTCCAATAACCTCCAGAGTACAGTTAAAAATGTAATATCAAGATATTGTTTAAAAAAATAGATATTTTTAATTGTTAAGTTTATCACAACATCCCAGCTCCTACTGACTAAGCTTTCATCTGCTCAAGGTTTCATGTTGGGTTTTTCAGGCCATTAGCTCAGTTTTCATTACATTATACAGCAGAGCATGCTTTTTTAACCACGGTGATATGTCTTTACGAGCAGCATGATGTTTAGGGGTTTTATTTAAACTGAAACAGTTGTCCTTCCATAACAGACTGTTTGCATTCCTGCACAGGGTGGTGTATTTTATCAGTTTACTGTGTAGGGCTACACATCTTGCTTGTAAATGTTTCCCTCTTTCTTACTTACTTTTATTAAAAAATTATTGAGTAGAATGATTTGCATAATACATCCTAACATACAAATACGAATTTCATGCTCAGTTACATTACCACCTGGAAATTACATTTTTTCTACCTCCTATTATTAATGTATTTTAATGGTAAATAGCCTGTACTTACTGTATATGGAGCTTTATTGTTTCTTAGGATATTTCTTTACACTACATTCATTCACACACACACACACACACATAATGGCTATCAACATTGTAGCTGTAGCTGCACTGGGGAAGCTAAGTTGCTAAACAGTAGGCACAAATATATCCTCGACCACCAACAGCAGGCACGATATGTGAAGTGTCTTTCCCAAGGACGCAACAACTGAGACTACTACCTGCCACCTAATCTTCTAAACCTAAACCTAACCTGAATTGGTTTTAACTTTGTTATTCTGCCTTGCTATTATCCTTTTGGTGACTGTAGGACTGTATCCTTCCTCTCACGAGGTGCCAAAAACGGAAGAGAATTGTGTGAACCTTCTACGGACACATGTTTTCCTTTTTGAGGATGAGTCCAATTGTTCCCCCAACCAGAGAAAAGGTTGGTCAAGAAACAATTTTCTTTCACTGAGATACTGTTCGCCTGGGCAGATTTTATTTAGAAGTATAGGTTATTTTATAAGAGATCAAGAAAATTCCGAGCCCAGATTTTGACTCAACTATGGCACATCATGCCAAGCAACGATTACTTGATTTCACCAAAAAGATGCCTAACTTGGTTAATGCCACAAATGCAAGTTAGTTATCAGTACTGCTGCTCAAATAAGCAGATCAAGCAGTCGCTCACAGAGTTAATTGAGAAACAATGGCAAAAACTTGAATGTGCATGGTATTTTCTTGATAAAAAGCTTATAGTAGTTAATACATTTTATTGAAAAGTAATAGGGAATTGTTTTACCATCAATAAAACTAAAATGGCAGCCATTGCTGCAATTTAAATATGTAAACTGTTGACTTATTGATCACACACGCCAGCGATATATCCAAACTGGATTAAACTAATGTCAATTATGACAACATTTAAAATAGGCCTTAGTCTTAGTTTTTTAAAGAAAATGTAAAGGGTGTTGGTAAAAAAATTGTTAAATACTTAGATCACAGTTTCGTCTAGTTTCAGTTTGGAGATTAATGTCATATTTTTATTGATTAAGAATTTGTTAGATTCCTCTATCAATTTTAAGTCTTTCAGTAAACACCAGTGGTAAATTAGGTAGTTTGTAGCAGGTGCAAGTACAATTATAGAAATCTCATCCAAAATGGTAAGCTCTGAGTGATCATACTCAACAAAACCAATCAGGCACCTGACCAGATGTCAAATAACTGTATTTATATTAATGAAATTTCAACTGAAATGATAATAAAAAGAAAAGCATTGCAACAGAGACTTGGGGGGTACCACTCTCCAACTTTACACTTTGGGCAAAAATGAGTAGCCCCCAGTGAAGTTTCTAGCTATCAGTCAGGGCATAATTTGAGCCCTCCTATGGGAGAGCTGGGGTTCAAATCAGGTGGTTAGGTAAATTTACCCTTCTCAAGAAATGGGTTATGTTCATGCAGATATATGTCAAATAGGGGAAAAGGGTCATTTTTACCTTTTAGGAAATTGGATCTCATGTACCATACTACACCTCTATTTTGTTTTCATGTTTACATGCTGATTTATTAAAGGTACAGAGGACAATGTTTTATTTCTGGGTGGATCATCTAAATTAGTTACGTTACTTTTTCAAAGTAACGTGCCCAACACTGATGGTCACTAACCTGTTTTTTCTCCAAAACAGTTTCCAGTTATAGACGCTCTAGCCGCTGATACTGCAGATCCATGGGCGTAGGTTTGCATAGGGACCATAGGGACATGTCCCTACCAAAATTTTGGACGGACCTATTTGTCCCTACCAATAATTGGATGTGAACAACATGTTTATAATTTACTATACAGCAGCCGCTTCTTTTCCTCTCGCAGCTTCTCTGCCTGGTAGCTGCAGCTGCCTGCTCTTTCCTGTCCCGTTCACATAGCAGCGCATCAACTGTGCTGCGCGGTTTAACTCTCTGATTATTCTGCCTTAAGTTCCGCCTTCTCTCTTTCTGATTGCGTGTTTTCTAGTCTGTATGTGCGCGCGCGCGGGTGCTTGGAGCGCGAAACAAAAGACGCTAAAATAAATTAATATTGGGCTACGAAACTAGTCCAAATAAAAAAAAAAATATTATCTATGCTAAAACAGGCGAAAGCTTCTGATTGGAGTTCTGTAAAGAAGCAGGAGAGAGTTTTTTGATTTGTGGAACTTGAGAAATGTAAGTTAACAACTTTAGGATTTCTTTTATTTTATCTTTTAATCAGATAGCCAAAGGCTCCTTAAAGAAGATCTTTTATGGAATGAAACCAGGGGAAACAGAAACGTTTAAATGTTTCCTTTGGAGGAGTTCTGGATGGAGAATATTGACAGACAAAAACTATTTTTTTTTACTTCTTAAATGCAAAATGTTTACATATTTTTTACAATTTTGTTATAATTCCTGCTGTAAGTGGGTCGCTCTGGCGGCTAAAGGCACATTTTAGTGGCCCTATACTCCAGTTAACGATTAATCAATTACTAAATTAGTTCACGATTATTTAAATAATTTGTTAATATGATTAATTGTTTCAGCCATAGATAAAATACATGAAATTAGCTACACAGAGTAACTACAGCCCAGATGTACAACTTCTAATATTAATATTTTAAATGCTCAGTGTCAGTTCCTCTTATAGTTCCAGCGCACATGTAAATACAATACATTTATTTGCCGTCCCTTGAATGTATTATTTTGCATGATCCAGAGAGAGTATATTAGATTAAAAGAAAATAAGAGTGGGTTTTACCTCTGAACAATTCTATATCTTCAGAAGAAAACACAGAATAAATCCACATATTATAGACTATATTTGGTTAAACAGACACTGTCTTAGTTGCAGGTAAATTTAAATGCAATCCTTTTCAAAGTGGAAAAAGTCCTAATTCCACATTCAGAGCCAGTGATGCTTTAAATATTGATAAACAGCATCTAGTGCATGTAGTGCTTATAAGATTTGTATTAATGTAGCAAGAAATGCTGCTGTTCTCTTTAAACAAAATGAGCCCTGAAGCTCACATTAAGCATAAAAAAGAGCATGCATATTTTTGCAAAGGACCAATGAAACTGAAGAATAGTGTCCCTACCAAAGTTGAAGTCAAACCTACGCCCTTGTGCAGATCTACAACTAACTCTTATATTTGAATAAACACTTTGAATTATCCCAGTGTCTGTCTCGCCTAGAATACTGGGTCCTTCTGTCCTGCTTCATGACAGAAATTGCTAGGGCATGTATGGGAATGAAATACAAATTCACTTTAAACTTGCACAATGCTCCTTTAATAGTCTGATTGGCAAAGGACTCAAACAATCTATATTTGACATATTTCTTTTAAGCACTATTAACCATGACTGTTATTTAAGAAGGAATCCTACATCATGATGTATTTTTGGGGGCTACCTGTATCAGGTACTAATTCACATCAAAATTAACCCCTTCTGGGTTTACCTAACCTACCACAGCTGTCATAAGATGATAGGCAGGATCACTGCTCTGTTATGCCAGGTTACTTTATTCTTTTTCCATACTCACATCTTCTTATCCTCAGTCTGTTCAATACTGTATGCCTATTTCTTTCACCTTGGAGAAGCTGTCCTTTTGCCTCAGTGCTGTAGGATGCTGGACACAGCAGTATTAGATGCTAAGAGACAGTACTTTGCTGACATGTAATTGTGAGGCTTCCACCCAAGGACCTTAGCCTGGCTGCCTTCTGATAACATTATTTTGAATAAGGTTAGCAAGTTCATGGTTTGGCTTTGAAGATATATTTCTAATTCTAAAGAGCAACAGCATAGCATTACCTAAACAAATCACAATCTTTATTTATAAAGGTTTTAACCATAATATCGTATAGAATTCACACCCTTGGCTTTTTACAGGTTGTTACATTTCAACCTTTAGCTCACATGTTTATTACTTTCATATAATTTAATGGTTTGCATAAAAAGTAAAGTGGGTAAATTAAACAAAGAATTTAAAAATTAAGATTCAAATTTTTAAAAATTAAAAATGTCATTTGCATATGCTTAGTGTATGCCAAACCCCAGTTGCTAACAAAACCTTTTAAAATTTTAGGTGCAATTAATTTACCTCTAAACCTGTGTCCAATCAAAGTGTCATATGATATATCTTAATAAAGACCTCTTTTTGAAAGGTCCCCAGAGACTGGACCACCACTAAACAGGACGCATTACATCATGCAGACCAAGGAGCTTTCCAAACAGGTCAGAGACATAGATGGCGTTTGGGGTTTTAGGTTCAAACCTTTTGCTGTGACCTAAAAAAACATAAATGTTATTTTTCTGTATTATTCACATGTTTTCCCTTTCCTCACTTCTCTTCACCCTGAGTCGAACTTGAGGAATTAGAGGAGGCAGAGGGTCCAGCAGAGGAGAATACACACTGATGCAATGTTTCTCCTAAGCTCTGTCCTATTTTTCAGACCTAAATATTGGCTGGGAGTTCAGCTTAGCTTTTCCTCTCCTAGACGAAGCCACTTAAGGAGATACTATTGTTGTTATCCTTTACTTTTGTTTCACATATAACATACTCTTGCATAAGAGCTTTTGCATTTCTTGTGTGTGTTTTCTTTTTCTTCTCAGCCTCAGTAAGTCAGAGAAGATGACATTCACACTGAGCCTGGATCCACTGAAGGTTTTCCTCTCCACCGTCGTTACATGCATGCAATTACTGATGAAAAGTACCAATGCAAACAACTGTCCACTCTCATTAAATGCTTGCTAAAAAGGAATAAATGCTGACTTCACGCAAGCTGCAGGGTTTGCTTTGAAAACCTTAAACTGAAATTAATGAAATGATAAAAAGTGCTTGAAATCATTTGTGTTTTGAATCAGCATGTCATAAATAAACTGATTTGATTTGAAAGTAATGTTGAGCTTATAGAAATTTAACAGAATTTGTGATGTTTCCTTGGAGTACCATCAGATCCATTCAAATGGATAGAATATGGTACCACAACAAATTTTCCTAGAGAGGACCGCAAAACTCACAAACTGGGCAATTAGGGCATTAGTAACAAAGACAAAAAAACAGGGACCAATGGTAGCCTTGATGGACACACAGAGTTCCAAAGCATAAACTGGAATATCTATCCACAGGACCTCAGTGAGCTGTATACTTTACACAGTTGGGCTTTTTGGGAAAATAGTCATGAAAAAAAACCCTACTTAGAGTTAGAAATACATTAAAGCCCCTGCCACACCTTGACAACTTAGACAGCGTATGCCTGACATACGAACAATCTAGCAAAAATGCTGGCATAAGTTGGATAAGTTATGGGTACATTTTGTATAAGTTATAAGCACAGTAAAGTACACTGAAGCATGCTGAAACACGCTGGCACACGTGGATATACGTCAAGTATGTCGAAAAATTATGAGAGTGTTAAAAATTTGCCATAAGTTACAGCTAAGTTATGTGATCATTGACATAGGTCAAGTCTAAGTTACTCAGAAGTCATGGCATCTAAAACCTATGAGTAATTTGTGCATAACTTATGGGTAACTTATCAAGAACTTATCTCCAACGCATATCAATGTACAAACATGTTTCTAACTTAAAGTTACTGTATAATGGTGTTCTTGGTATAAAAGGTGGTTCACAGGAAGAAACCTTCAATACTCCATCAGACTTCATCCCATCATAGAATGAGCATGAAGGTGAGCTTGATGGACCCTCCCTGCGTTCACTTCCACGGCCACGACCAGCAATCTTCCTAGCAGACATGACGCTGAATCTTGAGCGACTGCGTACCTTCTTTCTTTCTTTTTCTTTATTCTTTTTTTTTTGGCCAGCGGTAAACAGCAGCTAGGTTAATGCCGCAATCAAAGAAATGTTTTTATGCAGGCCGGGCACCTCAGGGCACATTGCTACCCCCCTCAGGACACGGGCTTATCACATTTCATGGGCATTACACTGCTCTGTGTTATGCATAAGTTAGGATGTCGTTGGACATACACTCTGGATTTGTTATGAATACGCTATGTATACACCCAAAATTGAAAAATACATAGAAAGTTCAGGGTATTAATAGAATACAATATTCTGGGACATCAGGCATATGGTGTCTAAATCTAAATCAAGGTGTGAGGCTTAAGAAGTCACATTTGTAGTTTGCCAAAAGGCATATAGATGACTCCCTGAATACAGTATATGGAGGAAATTCGCAGTCATCAAATGTGACAAAAATATTTTTTTGGCCAGAGAGGAAAACTATATATCTGGTGCAAAGAAAAGAAAAATGACATCTCCAGATGATTGGATGTGTATTTTTTTTTTGTCATTAGAGAGAACAAAAAATAGATCAATCATAAATACAGATTTTATCAAGTTATAAATTAACTAAATTAAAGAACTAAAAAATATACCTCAAGTTTAACATCCAGAAAATTACTTTACAGTAGCGTCTATTAAGACAAAGAAACACAATGAGGTTTTTAGATAAGTTTTTCGTTTTAAAAAAACATTGCATTTACACTGGAATGATGTCAGAAAGAGAAATCAGTAAAAGCAAAAATTATGCATAAATAATAAACCTGTTTTAGAGGAGAAGATAAAACCAAGTGCTGTTTTATTGTTATGTCCTGAGAACTACCACTTGACTTTCAAAAATAATGTGCATCGATAGTACTCAGAAAATTGTTTTGCAGCTGCCAGTATGAAACTGGAACAGACTGAAAAAAACATTGCTTTTTTTTCCTTCTGAAATTCCACACCTTAGGTTTGTTTTTTCTTGTCTTTTTATTTTTTTCATGGGGCATTTACTTTATTTTAGGTGTTCTGACTCAGACTACCAACCATTACAAATAAACCATAATGCTATGCCTCCTTTGTTCTAGTCCTTGTGCCAAAGGGCTTTGCTACGTAGGATTGGAACGGTAATTTCACTAACAACAAATGTGAATTTTGCATAATCCAAACCTTAAATAATGCATCTATTTTTATGCAAGATGGCTGCACCACATATGTCTACCTACTGCTGTGATATGTAATAGGATGCACCTAGTTTTTATACGAACACAGGATAATTTTGTTGTGGGTCATTAATAAAAAATAACACCATCTGCTCCCTCACTGTGCCAGTGCTCTCTAGATTTTTCTCTACTCTTGCACAGAAATGATGGACAGCTTTTCAATAAACAACCTCCGTTGGAGTGCTTGCAGGCCAGCACCAGGAGGTGTTTTCTCCAACCATGAGTAGCACACTAACACATTGTTCCTGCTGGATGTCAGCTCCCCAGCATGCAATCAATATTATCATGGCAACATCTAACATCCACTTCTGGTCTGCTAGGTTTAACTTAGCCTTCAATTACTCAGGATGACAGTGTAATTGATTAGCCATAATATGCTAAACAGACTGCCAGTGGTTTTTGTTTTAAAAAGGACTTGTGGGCGTGATTAATTTGACAAAACTGAGTGCATTTAAGTACAATTATCAGCATGTGGAAGTGCATAGACACTGCTACAGTTAATGTGCTGAAATAATCTCATAGCTGGTAGCATTAATTAAGATAAATCTGTTTATCTCAGCCTCAAAATATCCACAGAAGACAGTAAACAGATGATTTATATTGTATATACAAAGGGTGTGGAAACATTTCTGCCTAACAGATGGTGCGGCAAAATCAACAGTGATGCTAGATAGCTGCAGAAAATGTATCTTTCTCAATCAGCTTCATCATGAGAATATGATGTGATCAAACTATGAGCTCACAGTTTGGTGCCCATTGGCTAATAAAGTATTATATGTGGAGCTTTTGAGCGACAGAAATGTTATCCTTTATGGTGTTATCCTAAATATAAATACACATTATTATCCTTTAGCACCATGTCTTGTTTTTACAGATTATCGGCAGTTTAGGGTCTAAAATCACAGCAATGGAATCTGTAACAGGATACAAAAATACTGTGTATCACAAATAAAATAAGTATTGAACCTTTAAATTTCTCAGTAAATAATGCTCTAACCCAGGGGTCTTCAACGTTTTCCAGGCCAAGGACCCCCAAACTGATGACCAGATGGAGCGGGGACCCCCTAATTATATATATCGTATGAAACTGTTTTAAATCAAACTGGTCCTATAGTCACTCTATTATAGATGGAGTAATGTAACTAAAGTAATCCGTCCCTGGGATTATTAAAGTATTTCTGATTCCTGGTTGACGGGACAGGTGTTGTGAATGAAACGGTGCCCAGCTTGAAAGAGCTCCTGTGTGTCGCTGAATGTGTGCATTGATGACTGAAAGACATCTTCTGCCTCCATTTATCTGTTTACTACAGTCTGTTGAATTCATGTTAATCTGGATTTAAAGACATTTCAATTCAGGAGGGAATATAAAAAAAAAATAAATGAATCAACCAAACGTTTCGCGACCCCCATGCGGTACCTCCGTGGACCCCCTAGGGGTCACGGACCCCCTGTTGAAGACCTCTGCTCTAACCCAAAGTTCCAAAGTGACACCGCTATCTGGATTGTCTCTGTCCTTAACCGCCATCTTGGAAGGAAGAATAGCTCTAGAAACTGAAAATAACATTTGATGAGTATGCTGGTGAATATTCTCAGTCATCCAGGTCATAGTCATTCTTTTTGCACTAATCTCTGTTTAAACAGAGATTAGTGCAAAACATGGCCCAACACAGAAGAGCGGCCTCCTCTGGACAAGACTCCGCAGTACATCCACATCTTGTAGATAAAGGACATTCTTTTTAGGACCAGAATGTTCACATTTTGGATAAAGAAAATAGGTGGTTTGAGAGGGGTGTGAAGGAAGTCATCTATGTTAAGAGAGAAAAACCAACTTTAAACAGAGGTGGTGGACTCCAGCTTCCGAAAACTTACAATTCAGTTGTTGAGTTGATTCCTTCCAGGTATCATCACAACCCTCACCCCATCACAGGGGAACAGAGTACCTCCTCTCTTCAGCCAGGTGAACAATCCCCCCTTTAACAACCGACCTTTCACAATCATAGGCAGGTGTCAGATATCACAGGCTAACAATGGAACCCAACGACCCACTCGTCAGGTCGCCTCAATGCGAATCCAGACATTTTGAATTGAGAAAGGTTCCTGGATGGAAAGTGAAACGTCTTCAAACCTTGGAAACAAAGTCCAGTGATTTGTTTTTTAAACTTTTTCAGAATTTGATGAGTATTTATTAATTTCTTTATCTTACAAAAAGCTTGCAGTGGTATTCCATATTCCGTGGACGGATGTTCCGCCCAAGCACACAATTTGGTAAAGCACAGTTTTCACTACATCCCCAAAACCAGAAAATGGGAATGGACAACAAACTGGCTCCATAGACTCACTCTGGCTACCAAGGATTTCTTTTTTTTAATCATTTTATCCTGCATTGTTTCAAACATGCATACAACCTCTTGCCTACTTCCCTTGATTGTATGGTGATGATCCTCCTAAGTCATATTCAGTTCTTAATAATGACTTGTTATATTTTACAATGATCAATATCAAGCAATAATTGAGCCCCTTTTGGACTTCACTGAACAAAACGAGCCACCAGACTTATTTTTAGTTGGTTTCCTAAGTGAGTCGCTGATGTCCTTTAATGAGTTGTTAGCAGTAATAAATCCCCTCGAGGTGGGTCAACCAAGTCCCTCTGTGACTGCGTGACGGCACCGTTGCCATGGTTATTTTGAAACATGATGGGAGCTCACTCACTATTTATATTATTTTACACATTCATTTTTAGGTGGGCACTGAGTGTTGGCAGTTTCTTCATCTGAGTTTGATTGGGATGTATAAAGGTAAGTTGTGCTGTAACATGTCTATAGCAGTGGCGGCTGGTGAAAAATATTTTTGGTGGGGCTGATATAGCCTAGTGTATGTCTCCAACTAATCCGGAATAAGAATTCAAATAAACAATTGGACAATACATACAATTTAACAGTAATGATTTAATTTACTATATAATAACAGTAACAGTGATGATTTGGGTCACTGTGACGGGGTTCTTTGGCCTCCAAGAATCCAGGCTCAGTCGGGTTACCGGTGTTGGTGATTTATTGTGCTCAAAAACTCAAAACAGGGTGCAAAAGAAACTAAACATGTACAAGATCCTCTGGGCCTCAGCCTCCCTCCAGTTACCAGCAATGTAACAAAGAAACAGAAAACAAAAATTGCCGCTTTTCTTCCCACAGCCCTCATTAAATAGTTTAAGCCCCTACCCTCAGGCTCTCTTATTTCTGATTTCTTCTCATTAATCAGTTTTGTCCATATATTACCTCCACAAACAATTGATGTACAAAAACAAATAATTTTTACAACTTAATTCTTTTACACAGATTCATTGACTTATTCAATTACATCAAACTGGGTTTGAACCCAGCAAAGTCGCAGCCAGACTGAAGATGACAAGTCCCCATAGCATTAACACGTACACACCCACACCCCCCACACACCCACACACGGCTAACCCCACTGAAATATTAAGTGTGCACCCTCAATACGCCAGCAGGTAACCAGGAACAGCTTGTGTGTTTTAAGTTCATGGAGCTACTGGGCTCAGCGCGAGTGTATTGGTCCTCACAAACACAGTATAACAGGAATGTGTGTGTGGCGCGCAAAGTTAGGGAGGTTGTTTTAAGTGACGAGGTGGATTCGTCACAGTCACAATAACCATGACATGAAATGTTCATATGCTACAACAGGGATGTTCTTCTGGCAAACGGGTAGATAAATAAGGATCTCACCGAGTTTGGTGGAAGCTGCATCTCGTTCGTTACATTCGCCATCTTCCCTCTAATTGTCTGCACCTGCGCTTGGGTTCAGAAGCCTGTTAAAGCGCAGTATTTTCAGCGCCCCAAGACCATAAAGTTCCGAGACGCTGATTGGCCATTAAATTCACCTAGCAATAGTACATGATTGACAGATTCTCTGCAAATGTGGGGCTGTCTGATCACAGCCCCCAGAACAGAGACGGTAGGAGTCTGTCTGTGGAAATCCACAAATTAATGACAGTAGATAGGGAAATGTAGTTTATTTAATTTGTTTTGCTTATAGGTACACAGTCTAGAGAGTAAAACTGACATTTATGAGTTAATTTCTAAAAATATATTTTACGTTTCTCTCTTCTTATCAGGGAGGGCGGTGCCCCAGCGCCCCCTATGGGCCGGCCGCCACTGGTCTATAGGCTACATGCTTTCCTACATCTTTCAACGCAAATTTTCACATTTCTTCCTACTGGCAATTTTTAGTATGAAAGCTGTAGACTTGTTTATGCATGAAGCCCCAGCTGATTGTTCTGGCTATTCTAGCAGCATTGGTGTTCTTTTTTAAACTGTAAAATTCCTTGCTTGAGTGTTCAGGACCTCCTTAAAAAGTCCCTGTGTGTCTCACATTCAGATTAAAAAATGTCTCAACAATACCCTTTTTTTGACACATTTAATTAGATTTAACATGCTTTTTTCATCACTTGAGTCTTGCACTTTAAGAATGCATTTATGCATGACAGTACTGGTCATTTTCTTTACAACTACACATTCATTTACCCTTACTCAGGGTAAGGCTCTTTATGAGTGGTCCTTGGATCCAGCTATTCTGACCATTCTTTGAAAACTTGCCAAGGAAATCTAAGGTTAGCAAGGATACAGAGTGGGACATTCAGAGGATTTCACATATTTCAGTAACAAAAGCCTCCAGTAGGCTTTGCATCAATATAATTAGAAAGGAAAGAAGATATATATATATATATATATATATATATATATATATATATATATATATATATATATATATATATATATACAGGTGCTGGTCATAAAATTAGAATATCATGAAAAAGTAGATTGATTTCAGTAATTCCATTTAAAAAGTGAAACTTGTATATTATATTCATACATTACATACAAACTCATATATTTCAGATGTTTATTTTGTTTAATTTTGATGATTACAAATGACAACAAATGAAAATCTCAAATTCATCATATCAGAAAATTAGAATATTGTGAAAAGGTTCAAAATTGATGGCCCCTGGTGCCACACTCTAATCAGCTAATTAACTCAAACCACCTGCAAAAGCCTTTAAATGGTCTTTCAGTCTAGTTCTATAGGCTACACAATCATGGGGAAGACTGCTGACTTGACAGTTGTCCAAAAGACGACCATCGACACCTTGCACAAGGAGGGCAAGACACAAAAGGTCATCGCTAAAGAGGCTGGCTGTTCACAGAGCTCAGTGTCCAAGCACATTAATAGAGAGGCGAAGGGAAGGAAAAGATGTGGTCGAAAAAAGTGTACAAGCAAGAGAGATAACCGCACCCTGGAGAGGATTGTGAAACAAAACCCATTCAAAAATGTGGGGGAGATTCACAAAGAGTGGACTGCAGCTGGAGTGAGTGCTTCAAGAACCACCACACACAGACGTATGAAAGACATGGGTTTCTGCTGTCGCATTCCTTGTGTCAAGCCACTCTTGAACCACAGACAGCGTCAGAAGCGTCTTGCCTGGGCTAAAGAGAAACAGGACTGGACTGCTGGTGAGTGGTCCAAAGTCATGTTCTCTGATGAAAGTAAATTTTGCATTTCCTTTGGAAATCAAGGTCCCAGAGTCTGGAGGAAAAGAAGAGAGGCACTTCATCCACGTTGCTTGAAGTCCAGTGTAAAGTTTCCACAGTCAGTGATGGTTTGGGGTGCCATGTCATCTGCTGGTGTTGGTCCATTGTGTTTTCTGAGGTCCAGGGTCAACGCAGCCACATACCAGGAAGTTTTAGAGCACTTCATGCTTCCTGCAGCTGACCAACTTTTTGGAGATGCAGATTTCATTTTCCAACAGGACTTGGCACCTGCACACAGTGCCAAAGCTACCAGTACCTGGTTGAAGGACCATGGTATCCCTGTTCTTAATTGGCCAGCAAACTCTCCTGACCTTAACCCCATAGAAAATCTATGGGGTATTGTGAAGAAGAAGATGCAATACACCAGACCCAACAATTCAGAAGAGCTAAAAGCCACTATTAGAGCAACCTGGGCTATCATAACACCTGAGCAGTGCCACAGACTGATCGACTCCATGCCACGCCGCATTGCTGCAGTAATACAGGCCAAAGGAGGCCCAACTAAATACTGAGTGCTGTACATGCTCATACTTTTCATGTTCATACTTTTCAGTTGGCCAACATTTCTATAAATCCTTTGTTTTTATTGGTCTTCAGTAATATTCTAATTTTCTGATATGATGAATTTGAGATTTTCATTTGTTGTCATTTGTAATCATCAAAATTAAACAAAATAAACATCTGAAATATATGAGTTTGTATGTAATGTATGAATATAATATACAAGTTTCACTTTTTAAATGGAATTACTGAAATCAATCTACTTTTTCATGATATTCTAATTTTATGACCAGCACCTGTAGAGAGAGAGAGAGAGAGAGAGAGAGAGCAAAGGGGAACCAGTGAATGAGAACTTTGCATTGGCGATTAATCTGGGCTAAATCAGTAGGGGGCAGTGTTGCTATCAGAGGGATTTCAGCAACTTTGTTTGCTTTTCATGCCTTTTCTTATGTGATCAAATATCCCCAGAAAGTACTGAATGCATAAAGGGATCCACACATGCAGTATGGATTTGGGCACCATACAATTTGTGATGATGCCAGAAAGGACATTGACTATACAGTATTCATTGTTATTGAGGGGATACGCATTATTCACATAATTATTTATGTTGATTTTTTCATTTGTCTGGATTACTTGGAATAGAACACACATTTGATGTCAAAAGGCCCATTACAAATATATCTAGTCTTACATCTTGCTGGGCTGAGAACGGGTCTTTTTGTTGCATGACTCTCTCTCTGCTGCACTGATTCTCCTCTCAGGGTGTGGCCTCTAGGTGCAACACTCACCAGCAAGCTTACCAAAGACCAGTATAAGAAGAGTGATAAAGGAGAAAGAAGAATAGAATAGAATAGAACAGAACAGAATACAATAGAATAGAACCGCAATACCTACCTGTTACAGTGGTAAAAACATTTAGACAAAAGAAAGCTTACAGGCACACAAGGTGTTATTAAAGAGAGACATTTCATGAAATAAATAATACTTCAGGCTTTTGAAAATACTCTGCTTCCTCCAACAATCTCTGCCTGTGGTCAAATTCTCCGGTTTAATTCTGTGGTTGGAAACCATTCAGAGAATTCATGGCTTCATGCTTCTTCCACCCTGCTCACTGCCAACCTCAGACAGATCTACGCTACCCTCTCCTCACAGATGATACTCTTCACCAAGCATGACCACCAACAAAAATACACATTAACATTTTACTCATCAGCTTCAGCTTTTCATAACCTGATAAATTCCTCTTATCAGTGCCTGCCAGCTATCCTTGGAGACAGAATAGAAACATAATGTTAATATAATTACTGAGCATTTTGGACGTTTGCCCTGTTGAAATATTTAATTTGGTAGAAGTGACACTGAGCAGCATTAGTCTTGTAGGGGATCTTAAGAGGTCACACAACATTTTAAATCAGCTCTTTTACTGAACAGAAAACTGTCTTTAGATGGAGAACATTACAAAAACTGCCAACATGTGGATGTCCGAAATAAAGCTAACATAGGATTGCAGAAAATTGAATGGGTGTTAAATTAGAAAAAGAGATACAAAGAAAAATACCTTTGCTCTCCAGGAAAGACATGAAGGCTTAAAGTTTAATGAAATAAAATTGAAATATGAGGAATTCTAATTATTTTGACAACAAAAAAGGGGGGAATTTGTAGAGAGGGAGGTTTGATAGTTTGGGAAAGTTTTTCTGCAAGGATGTACAGTATCTTTCATTTTGAGTTATCAAGTTCTGTTTGCTGCATAGCATCACCATTTGAATTTGAACATTTCTCTCAATAGTTGGTCTAAAATCTAAACTCCGTTTCTGCATGAAGCTCAACTGTACCTGTGGTTCAGGGTTTTAAATAGGTGAATTGCATATGCTTTATTCATTTATAAAGGGTTAGATTTTTGGGAATGTGTGAATACTTTTAACCATTTGGTTGTTAAGAGATCAAGACTTTGTCTATTTATCTTTTTTGGTTTAAACATTGAAGATGTGTTTGCTAATTATGCTTTATGGCATTCTTATCATTAAGCATAAACAACTTCTTTATGTAGTTTATATATTGAATCATATAGAAAGAAAATATTGGACTATTATATATATATTTTTTTTTTGTATTTTTGCAGTACTTTAGATTTTCATGGCTTCAGTAGAAGGCCTTGAGATGGAACATTTTAGAATTATTTCTTACTTTGTTGACTGCCCGCTATTACATTCTCTTTTTGTCCATTCCCTGAGTGGCCATGAAGTATGTTTTTTCTTCTCTTATTCATTTGCACTGCGCACTATTGACCTTGGTTAGATGGCCAATTATGATACTTGGATGAATATGCTGCTTTCGGAATAAAAACACCCTTTTAAGTGTAAGCCTTGAAATTTAGAAAAAAACAGCCAATTTTCGTCTTTATTCTGCAGATGTGATTTTATTCACAATGCTTTAAAATGACCGGATCAAACCACATTCCAAAATTAGTTTTCCGCATTTGCCAACAGGTAATTGTCATGAAAAGAGCCTCTACATGCAGTTTTTGTATGAGAATGAAAAGATAAAAGTTTGCTTTGAGGTTTGATGTGGAAAACTGTGTTACTTTAAAATGACAACTGTCTTTACAACAAAAATGATCAATGTTGATAAGATAATAATGTCAGAGCTAAATGCAGAATATCATCCAATAAACCTACTTTGAAACAGGATTATTTACATATAGAGCATAAAGACACCTTTTTCTCTCTATCTGATATTAAATCAGACTTAACCTTTCCTCTAGTCAAATGGAGACAAAATTATGAATGCTCACTAAGTGTAAACACCTGACACATATTTCTTGCATATAATAAAATAAAAAAAGGTAATAATCGATCAGGCCGAAAACCAGGTGGAGAAAATGTTACCTACTAAAGACTTCCTCTTTTGGTATGATTTAAGTTGCCATGTTTGACTGTTCAAACAATTACTTAATTATAAGGAGCACGTTAATGTCCAGCTTTCATGCTGTACTTTTCATGAATGAAATACATTTTTTGGCGTGAATTGTGACGTTCAAAGGTGAAACAAAAACAGAAAACAAGGAATCGATGCTGACTGAAATATTAGAGAGTACTTTTTTTAACCAATAGTAAAATGAGTCCTACATCACTTTGGGCTGAAATGCCACAATTAAGCTCTCACTTTTCTCAAAGGGTGTGATTTAGAACGCAATGACCGCTGTTTAAGTAAAAAAGGGAACGCTACAAATTTGAGGTTTGGTTGTAGCTGTCATACTATGTGTTGTGTTTGAGTCTGAGTTATCCTCAGGACTGAGGATCCCTGCTGGTGGGCGTGGCAGCTGGCTAGATCATTCACACCTGCCATCTGCTGGGGATGTAAGGAGCAGTGTGCCAGTCTGCCTGTGCCTGATGTCTCCTATGAAACCACTTAGTTAAACTTGTTTCTTCTGTAAGTGTGCTCTTCCCCTTGGGTTAACCACCTGTCTCTCTTCTGTGCCCGCCAGGTTGGGTTCCAACTCTTTCCTACAAAAAGCTGTTTACTCATGGATCTCCTTGGACTAGTCTGATCCAAAACTCTCCAGTCGTTTGCAATTCTCCTCTGGAGCTTAAGAAAATGAAACTGACAACCATAGGCACCCTCATGTCCAACCGAGAAGATCTGTTGCCAACTTATGACTTCCCCCTCCCTGGGCATACCAGTAACTCCAGCCTGGTAAGCCAACTAACAAGATTCTCTGGCTGCAAGATTCTGAGACCGCCTTCTCTAATTATTCTCTTCCTTCTCCAAACACCAGTCTAACTTTCCTTCCAGAAACAGACTTTTATCTATGCATTCTTATAAACAACATTTTTAACTGCTTACCCTGCTTTGATTCTCTGCATGTGGGCCAAAAAGATTATCAGTTTCATCTCAGTAGGAGCATTATATTTTGTTCGTTTTCCATTTTAGACTAGAGGTTAGACTACAGCAATTACGTTAAAACTCGAACATAGATGCATCTCCTAAAAGGACCAAAAGCCTAAGCAGATTGCCATTTTGTAAAACAAAATTACTCAAATACACGATTTATGTTTGGAAAAGAGTCCTTCCTGTGTGTTTGCAGAAAAATTACAGTATTAAATTTACCATCACCGATATTATACCTTGCCAGGTTGTTACTTATTTAAACCTAAAACCTACCATGTATTTCATATCAGGAAACCGCAGCACGCAATCAATATTAAAAGCAGGGGTACAGTATTATGCAGAGGTTAGCATGCACCAATGGAGGCCTTAGTCCTGATGTGGCTGACCCGGGTTCGAGTCAGCCCTTTTAGCCCTTGATCACATGCCTGTCTCTTGTATCCCTTTCCTGTCAGACTACTGTACAATAAAGAGCCACTACAGTAGTATATATATATATAAATAATATGCAGGATTTTTTTGGGACATGAGGTTCCACAGTGGGTCTAGAAAATATACAATTGAAATGAACAAGTATGTACATTTCAAATATGAAAGAAACAAATCAAAGTTTTTTATGAAGAGTACTTTGGTTGTATAAGTTTTGTGGATACTGCCAAAACATCACAGTGTTATACTTAGAATTTGACATTTATTAATTCAGTTTAAACACTTTACTGCTGGGGTTACTTGATATTTTAGTGTTTAAAGTCTCTCTTATTCTATCCTTTAGCTTTTACATTAGCATAAATACGATTTTGAATCATACAAATAACCAGTGAGACAAATCTAACTTGTAAAATGTACACAATTGTTACACAATACTTGTGGGAACCTTTCATTGACTTCCACTCATATAACGTACAGTGGGTACGGAAAGTAATCAGACCCCTTTAAATTTTTCGCTCTTTGTTTCATATCAGCCATGTGCTAAAATCAATAAAGTTAATTTTATTTCTCATTAAATTATACTCAGCACCCCATCTTGACAGAAAAGAAACAAAAATGTAGAAATTTTTGCAAATTCATAAAAACAAAAAAAACTGAAAATCACATTGTCATAAGTATTCAGACCCTTTGCTTAGTATTGAGTAGAATCATTGTTTTGAGCTAAGCTTGAGTACACCCATGATCTGTCATATCTGCGTTAATTGCGACACACACACAGACAACCTGGTTTCTGAGCATAAACCAGCCTTAAGTGCCCACAAGGTAGCAAATTTCTGTGAAATTATCCCCATGAGGTAACAAAAACATGACACACACACACACCCCAAATTCACTATCTTTGAAGGGCCTTTCCATTAACTTCCCTTAATCCTACAGCCTAACCGTGACCCTTATGATAAACCTAACCATTACAGCTTGATACCTAACCCTAACCCCAATCTAAACTATATTCACACCTTAGTCCTAAACATGACCCCTGACCCTAAAATATCAATTCTCCTTGTGGGGTCCTCATTATGAATACTCTATGTGTATGCCAAAAATTGAAAAAATTTGAATGTTCAGTGTATGCCATAATTTTAGACGGTTCTGGGACGTCAGGCATATGCTGGCTAAATCGCCAAGGTGTGACAGCACCATAACATACTGCTTGCTTTAATTAAAATTTGTTTCACAGCATTTAAATTAGAGAAACTTGATTAATTCAAAATACCAATTGAGTCTGACAATATTTAAATCTAAAGTAAAATCATCTAATCATTTCAGCTATGTACAGGTTCAATTCAACACATATTTCTCACATTCAACACAAAGGGATGGTATGGATTTAAAAAAGGAAGCAAACAAATAGCACCCTTTCCTCTACTTACTTTGCTTCCACATTCTTTCCTGAGCATGAATGAGGTGAATAGTTTGGGACCTTGAAATGCAAAAAAATATATCTTAACCTCCACTAACCCATTTTCTCATTCATGCTCATGAAAGAAGGTGGAACCAAAGCAAGTATCTTTGTAGATATACAAAAGGCATTTAATATAGTAAATCACTCAAGGTTACTGTGGAAGTTTAAAAATAAGGAGTAAGAGGGATGGCTCATAAATGGATCACATTTAGAGAACAGAGAATGATGTATTCAGAGAAATGATACAGAATCAGACCTGTGTACTTGGACTACTATTATCAATATTGTATATCAATTAATTCACAAAGCATTCAATGTACGACAATGAATTTCATTTACAGATAATACTTTATATTTTCAGCAATAATATTAATGAAGTAAAGAAAGTAGTAAATAAATAACTTAAAAAAATTGTTTTCTCAAAATAAAGCTCTCATAAGAAGATATTACATGATAATTAATGATGAAGAGAAAGACATCTATAAAAATAGATGGGAGAGAATTTGCAGGAGGATGAGGATTTTAGTTGGACATAGCGCATAAATTATATGAAAAGAAAAATAGCGAATTTCTTTGCTGGTCACTCAGCATTACTTACTTTCCAAAACAGTAAAAAAATGTAAAAAACAAACCACTAGGCTTTGTTTTCCAACTTTAAAAACATTTCCTTTCCCATCCAGGAAGCTTTCTCAATTCAAAATGTCTGGATTAGCGTTCCAAGCTTTATATAGTAGCCCAACACAGCCTTGTTTTGGCTTAGAAAACATGCAAACTGAACCGAAAAACAGGTTTACCCCTTAGTAATGGGGAGTCAGTGAGGTCATTGGTGGCCTGCAATACCCAATACTGGCCCATACCTCTGAAAAGAGAGTTGTTAGGGTCATTGTTGGCCTTGCTAACCAGGCGAGAAGTTTTGGTACCCAGCATGGCGATAAAGATTGAGATGATAGTGGGAAGGAATCAATAAACCACCCCCTCTGTTTAAGATTTTTTTTCTGTCTTAACATCAAGGGCTTCCTTCACCACCTGTCTTCTTTGACCAAAATGTGAACATTCTGGTCCTCAAACAAATGTCCTTTGTCCTTAAGGTATTGTGGTTTTTTAACTTTTTTGGCATGACTATTAACTGGATGACTGAGGATCTTCACCAGCACATTAATCACTTCGTACAACGCAATGATCATGTCATATATATCCTACAGTGCAAACATTATGTACAGTCTTTATTTATTTTATGAAAAAGGGCTTTGAAAACTATTAAAATGCGACAGAGATCATTAAAATCCACTTTTTTCTTAAGTGTAAGTTATCAAAATTCATTATCATAAAATTCCCCAGGTTATCACAATACAGCCAACAGAAATTATTCCCACAAAAAAGAACGGTTTGAAAAAAGAGAAAGTCGCTTTAACTGAAATGAAAAGACACAAAAAAATGAAAAATAAACAAGTTCAAAACTAAAACCATGGAACAGACTCTCACAGCAAACAGGATTCTTTTGTGAGTCAGGAACTATGATGGCATTAAAAAAAAAACAATCAAAAATCACAATATTAGGATGTATGGAAGTGAGCGTTCTTGGAAAAGACTACTAGGAATTACATTTTTTAATAATTTTTAAACACTATAAAATCTGATTGAAGCAAATCGGAATAACTGAGAAAATATGGACATAAATACTTTGAAGAAAGAGTTGTAAAATGAATAAAGGCAAATATAGGTTCCCCCCTCTCTTTACTCTTTCCACTTGTCTGCATTGTTGTATGCCTTTATAAGTTATTTTTGAATGACTTAAACTGAAATTATTAACATTATTATTATTATTTATTGCTAAATGCAAGAATAAAGAAAAAATTTCCTGTATTTTAATTGTCTTAAAAATGTTTTCTATTCTTCCATTAGCAACACTTAGTATAGTTCTACAGTTTCAGCTAATTCATCCTGGCAAAACCAATGTAACTAAATGTTTTACTAAAACTTATCTGGTTTTGTTGCTTGGACATTTTTCTACGTGTTTCTATATCCCACCGCCGCTCAATTAAAAGCCTTATTTTCATAAGTAAATTCATCACATCAGCACCATCAGCAAGCCCAGGGCACTTTCTGTACCAATTTCCTTTTTCCCAAACCTCTGCTGTCCCGAGGCTCTAGTGCCTGGCCAGTGGCAGAACCTTCCAACTTTTCCCAGAAACGTTAAAGGGGCTGAGTCATGTTCTGACTCAAGATATGCTGCAGGGCTTTGGGCCACCAGAAGTGACAGTGCATTTAAAGATGATTTTTAAGAGAGAAAGCAGACCTCAAAATTCAATCCGTTTAATAAGTTTATTAGGAATTAACTTTTCTGCTTTCAGAGTTTTCAGAGCAGCAGAGCTAGGTATGGCTGAGGACTCTGCTGGATGTTTGAGTTGAGGTTCTCCTCCAACTACTGCAGAAATGTTTGTTAATCGTTTCTTAATTTATCACGAAGAGTAGTTTTAGGATGCTTTGAAAAAGGTACACATTACAGTTCTATCTGTACAATCAGTAAATCCAGTCTGACACTTTGAATAACTTTAGCTCAGTTTGAAATAGCCTTTGGCAGTTTTTGAGGCAGGATTGCCGTGCACCTGCTATGCCTGTTAGTTAACTGGTAAATGTAGTTATGTGCTGTCATTACCAGGACCTGCTGGACTGAAGGTGTTGTGCAATTTTTCTTTGGCTAATTTAAATAAATGGTCCATGGCCTTTATGAGCAATGTATAATAGAGGCGAACAAATTGCAGGGATTTGTATTAGCCAGGTAAAACTAATCCTGGGGCCTCAAATTCTACGGCTTTCAGGGTATAGGGGCTATATTATGCAAAGAATATCTTTAATTTGAACTTTGTTTTCTACAAAGCTTCTGATTTGTAATCACTCATACGGTTCATAGTTTAGGAAGTTTCTCTGTTATCATTAGGGTGGCCATATGTCCCGCGTTAGGGCGGACAGTCGTGATTTTCATTGTGTTGTCTGGCGTCCGGTGCTGCACCCCACCGGACATGTATTTGTCCTTCTTTATAAGGCAGGATGCTTTTAGAGCAGGCTGCAGCCCAATATTCAATCATAGAATGTAAAAAATGCATTGACTATCTGGTCTAGCAGATCGTTGGTTAAGAGTGGTGCCATGTCAGGTTAAAAAAGTAAACAAGGGTCAGAGTTTGGCTAAGTTTTACATTGACAGAAAGTTAACATCATGCCAAAACTCAAGACCTGGGTTAACTCTGAATGGACAAAAGACCATCCATTTATAACGAAAAGTAGTCAAGACTAATTCCATGGCTTCTGCACACTTTGTCCATGCAATGTGGACGTAAGCAGTCGAGGTAAAGCTGCAATTGAACGGCATGCGAATATGGATAAACATAAAAGTAATAAACGTGCGGCAGGTAACTCATCGATAAGGGCTTTTTTCATGAAGTTTCATCGCCTGTGGATGCTACAATAACTTCTGTAGCGCTGTGCAGGGTAGACCAGACTGTAAAAAAAAAACCTACAGAAGTGTAGACTGTGGCGTGAAAGTGGACCAGGAAAATATTCATTGACTCGCCTACAGCTAAAGGGATAACCACACAAACAGGTCAGCTGTACACAGACACTAAAGACAGGTCCCCAAAAGACTGAAGTTCTTTAAAAAAAAAAGCTATACTAATATACTATACTTAAAAAAACTATACTATTTGAGCAGTTGAATGTGTTTTTTACAATCTCTTTTGTTTAAATAAAATATTACGCTTTTTTTTAATGAATGTTACTTGTTAAAAGATTTTAACGTTTAAGTCAGCATCTTATGCTTTGTGGCATTCTGCGCTTTTAAGATTCTTCTTAGTGGTTACATTTTAAACAACACAATGTATTGAGTAAATACAAATACTGTAAACCAATTCATTTTGACTTTTCATTAATATTTTTTCCTATTCAGCTACAAGCATCCTTTTTAAATCCCTCAAAATTGTACTACAGTATAAACGAGACTTGACCAGATTCTTATATAATTTATTGATATACTGCATAATTTCCTCCTTCATGGTGTTATAGAAATAGCCATCCTAGTTGCCATGAGACCGATATATCCAAAGGATATGAAATTCATCAGGAAAATTTTGTGAACACTATATTTTTGTATGGAATTTTGAATTTTTGTCTTTGGCTGATTTGTTTTTGTTCAATAAAACTGGCTTTCATGCTGTTTTCTTCTAACAATGCATGGACACACTCCCATATCACTGCTGCTGTCAATGTGAGCAAGCTCTGCGTCAGAGGGAACATTGTTCTTTGGGAAACTCCCCAGGAGTGAGAGTATCTGAACTCTTTTCAGTGCAGCTGTCTTACCTTAAATTTCTGAAGTATCTGAAAATTAATCTTAGAAATATAATATTCTTGACCACAATTTGTGTGACATTTAATGCAAAGTGAGGACATCTGAATGCTTTACTCTGCAGGGTCTGCAATCTGACTGCCAGCTAATAAACATGTACTTCAGTTGTTCGTCTTAACAGCTTCAATTTCTCTTATCAACATTGTTAAATTATGTTTAGTGTAGTGAACATTTTATGTCAAGCAAATTTTTTTGTCTTCCTTTTTTTTTTCTAAAAGCTAACAGTTCAGTCTAATCCGGCTCGTTGCTTTGTGGACCACAAATTAGAATTAGACACAATTTTAACCACTATAACAAGCCGCAGTTAACGTTTAACAACACAAGCTTGGGATTTTTGATTAGCAGATAAATGCTGGAAATCTGTTTAGTAAAAACTTGTGATAATTCTATCATACCAAATTTTTTTTAACCAGATGAGATGGATGGGAATAACATGTTTTTAACATACGAAGGCTTCATCACCCAGTATAATGTGTGTTATGATGGCTAATCTTTTTTTAAATGTTTTCACAGCTGGTGTTGTTTTGAATCAATTCTGAAAGTGAAATGTTTTTATACAATCTATCATAACCTGATTCTGTATTTAATCTGAAAACATAAATCATTTCATGTGTTTTCTCATATTGGAATGACAAAACCAAAACTTTCTTTGTATTATTTAAAGTTTAGGTATTAGGAAACTAACATAAATGAAAATCTAAAAAATAAAGTATGTATACTGTATGTATTTAGGTCTTTAGCTCTTACAACTCTGAAACTGAGCTGCAGAGATGATCTCATTTAGGAGAAATATGTTAAAAATAGCTCTAAGGACCAATTTGTCCAGTTTGCAACAAGTTATATGTGGAAAAGATAGATATGCATAAAAGATGAGAAGATCAAAGTTCAACTGTGTACAGGCAAAGCACAATGTGTGTTGGAAAACTAACATTGTACAAAAACCCTGAAAAAACATCCCCAAGGGGAATCATAATTAAGGTAGTATGTTTATTTTATTAGCCTGAACTAAGCAAAGTTTATATTTTCAGCAAAAATATTGATCATTCTGCCTTTAAAAAACAGTCACGAGGTATAAATTATGGATGGAAAAATGTTAATATTTGTGGTTGTATTTACTCAAATTTAAATAAAGTTTCAAGAACAGTTTTATTCAGTAGCAAAAAGGTTTTTAATTGTCTTTTAAAGAACATCAAACTGCATCAGTTGCCTCAGATTTTAAATGCATTAAATTTATATCCACATATTTTTCAATGTTAATATAAGTAAACATTTTGGGTTCTGAAAGTAGCAGTAGCCTGATGTTCTCATTGTTATTCTGATCCTCTGATCTTCTTCATTTGATCTGATTCTAATGTTGTTTTAGGGCTCATCACCATCAGAACCTCCAATTGCTCCCAGTAGGCATCGGCAAACTGGAGGTGTGGTCAAATTAAGGATAGATTAAATCATAAAAATAACACTTTTTTCTGTTTGTTTAATTAAATATGTGCTATTTATAAGAGTTTCAGGATGACTAATACATCCTCATAGGGCCAGCGGCCTATCGGAAGAGATTTTAGAAGCAGAAATTGTCTATTTAATGTTCACAATATCGTTGTCTTCATGTCATACAGGGTTTTTTTTGTCTTCCCTCTAGTCTGTATTCCTCCCTCTAGTCTTTATTTCAGCTAATGGTACTTGAAGGTTAAGGATCATTAGTCTGCTCCCTGGACTATAGCTGCACCTATTTTAGTGCTACAGCGTAACTTTTTTTTTCAATTGGCCAACCCTACTTTATCACTGCTTACGCAGGACCTTTCCCAGAAGGTCAGGCTTTTCTAATGACTCGTGACTTGAGTCATGAGGAGGCAAGAAGAAGGGAAAGAGGAAAATTGCCTGTTGAGAGAAACAGCACAGACGATGCAAGAATGAAAAGTAAGGAGAGGAAGAAAAAATGAAGAGGGCTAGGGGAAGGTTATTGGTGGTGGAGAGCAACAGTGATGGGGATTGGTCTGGATACAGGTGGATAAATCCTTGGGGATTTACCTCAGACATAGTAATGTTTGTTCATTAGGAGGGCTTACGTTGATAAATTCAAATTATAATACAAGCATGCCTTAATTCTATTTTTATTGTAAATAAAATAATTTACAGTGCTGTGAGAACATTATTTGCATCCCTACATATTTTTCTGTTTTTGCTTTTCTCAAAGGATGATGTCATACATTAAGGGTAAAAAATATGTCCCAACCACCCTGGCTCTAATTAAAAACATTATTGGCCAATTACAACATTGTATTAGGAATTTTAACCACTCTTATTTTAAAGAGTTGATATAGATTTGCCACTTTTCTCTATTTCTTCTCTATTTCTTCTCTTTGTCTATTTGTTTTAATTAATCCCAAATTGTGTTTTTTATTTTTTTTTATTTAACTTACAACCTGGTTCTCATTTTTGATTTTATTTAATACAGCAAAATCAGTTGTTTAAAGCTACAGTGTGTAATTTTCAGCGACATCTAACGTCCAGACTGCAGACCGCAGCAACATGAACATCTCCCCCCCACCGCTTCTCCCCCCCAACAGTACGGCGAGCGTTACGGGACAAAATGTCTTCCACGACGTCGGAATCACCTACCTTCTCAAGTGATGAGGTTTGTTTACATAGATAATT
Organism: Cyprinodon tularosa; assembly: GCF_016077235.1. Lineage (NCBI taxonomy): Eukaryota > Metazoa > Chordata > Actinopteri > Cyprinodontiformes > Cyprinodontidae > Cyprinodon > Cyprinodon tularosa. The sequence goes on from NW_024038067.1 coordinate 66,763, forward strand.
TTACAGATAGTATTTCATTAGTCTGTGTAGGGTATAGATTTCATGTAGACTTTAGATAATAAATATACCCGTTATTTTTTCTACGTCGTTGTGACGTTTTGGTGAGCTGCTTTGCATGGTGATATAAACAGACGAAGGAATTGTAGTCATTAGTTTAACAGCGAGATTGTGTTCGCTAGAAGAATATATATTCCCCGTTTACAGAGTCCAAGTCTTGTTTGTGGCACGGGGGTTACAAGGCGAGGAAGAGGGAGAGGAAGAGGGCGAGGGCGTGCAGCTAGGGCCAGGCGAGAGAGGGGTGCCAGCGGGGTGACTAGAGCAGAGGAGGAAAGGCTTGAAGATCTCCAAAGGAGCCGGAGAGAAGTAACCGAGGTATATATCCAGAAAATTATTTTACAGAAAATTACTGAATCATTACCTGTGAAACGTCAGGGACGTTGCTGAATAAGTATACTGGAGAGTAACAGCATCATCACGCAGCATGTTATTGTTTTAGACAGGTCTGAGCATCCTGTACTCCAAAAACTGCAGTGATATTAGACAATTGTGTGTGTAGGATTAATTACCTGTCCAAGAGAAAACTGGCAACTTGAGCGTCACTTTGAAAACCTTTTTCCTCCATCAGTGACTTCCATCGTGTAAATGCCGTGCCAATGTTGATCCGTGTTTTTTGCCGTTTCTTGTCACGCTTGAGTTTATTCTCGTCGTGTTTCCGCTTCTTAGATGACGGGGGTTCGGTGTCCGCCGCTTTTCGTTGTGATACAGAGTAGGCATGATCCTCCATTCGTCTGATGTTTGGCCACACAGTGCCAAACAGTTTGCCAAGTCACTCACGCCTGCCGCCTTGTTCACCTTTGTTGTTACTGAAGCGCCGTATACCTGCTTCTTCTTCTTCTTTGGTTTCAGGCAGACTAAACGCTTCTCAGGCATAATACTGCCATCTACTGTTCAGTACCATCTCAGTTCATCTCTCTCAACTTGCCGTAGTTATTTTCGAGCGTAATGGGAGATCTCGCAATCGCTAGTTTATTGCCTCTGCACTTGCCGTAGAGCAAAGATGTCAGCCCCCATGGCTGCGCGACCCGCTCCTATGTAATTATAAATAACGAATTCTAAGGCAACGCAAATATTATGGTTAAAAGGCTGAGCTCAAAGGTGATGATAAATAACATAGTTATGTATAATATATTACATTTCTGACTTTATATTCCTGTAAAAATTACACACTGTAGCTTTAATTGATTTTGCCAAGTTTCCCAGCATAGTAGCCCCAGCCCACCCTACCATCACCCCCCCCCCCCCCCACACACATGTTTGACTGTGGCCTTGATCTGCTATTACTGAGATATTATATTTTGTAAGTCTTATCTCTTAAAATAGTTACTTTTTTTCTCATTTGAGACCACTAAACACTATTAAACACCCCCTGGATTTTTTCCAGTATATTTTGTATTGTCAGATCATAAACTCTGGTCATAACTATGGAAAGTGAGCTCTACAAGTTGTATTGGCTCTGACAGTTCTCTTAGATTAAAGCCTGGGATGTTGCTTGTTTTTTCCCCTACTTTGTGGCACCAGTGAACCTTCATTCACATTCACCAGATAGGAAATAGGCTGGGTTTGAGGGAGGGAAGGTCCTGAATTAGGATTTAAACACAGAATAGCTGCTTTGAGGGCTATTGACCACCACATCTGGAGAACCCCCTACACTAGTAAAATACTTCTAAAGCATCTATTATGTTGCTTTTTGTCACCTTTTATCCTATTTTCCAGTTACCAGACAAGCTTTCTTCATCATGCCTGACTGTGGTTAGAAAAAAAAAATTACTTAGCTTTTAAATTATGATTTCTACCTAAATAAATACATAAAAAAATGTCTACTTGGGTTATTTTGTTTTATATTTAATTTCATAAAGATATTGTACATTTAATTAAAAGCAGGAACTAAAACATCACATTAAAAGCTGCTTATTCACTTACATCCCTCAAAGAAGGCATAGCTACATCTATGTCAGTGGTGATTTCTCATTGAATATAAGAGAGGCTACATCCCCTGTAAATTTCGTAAAATTAATGGTAAAATTAGCATTTTCAAACTTAACAAATGTACTCATTAAACTGCATTAAATATGCGCTAAAATGCTCCTGATTTGATATTAATATGTTGTACATTAATGAGCTGTTGACCGCTCAAAATCCCTGTTGAGGTTTGAGTCTCGGTCTATGGAGGTAAGCAGGGAGAAACCAGTGAGGCTTCCAGTGAATGAGCCTTCCAGAAGCCTTCCAGTGAGGCTAAACCTCTTAGAGGGTCTATGGAGCAGGGGCGGGTCATGAGGCTGGCTGCTCGATGCTGATTAGCAAACATACTGAAGGATTTTTGACTGACAGCGAGGAGGTTTTCCTCATGAGTCAATAGGGAAAACTGATCATTTGGTCAGATCAGTCATCTTGTCCTAAACACTTGCTCTGCTTTCTGGAGTTTATTATTTTCAGAGTGCTTCACAAAAGCTATTTTCACCTGTCGCAGTGTTGTCAACGGATGACAAGATGTGTTGTTTTATGTGTTTCAACATTTGTTATGACATGACGTTTGGATTTAATTAACACCACTGAGCCTCCCCTGTTTCAGAGAGCAGCAGCCGCCCCTAATCTATGTAAAAAAAAAAGCATACTTTTGTTATTTTCTAGAGCAATATTAGGCTTAAAAGCTGTATTTAACTAATTCAGCATCCCTGTCTAGGAATAGTTCACTGAAATGGGAAATATTATATCTAGAAATAAAAAAATCATTTAAAAGATTTTATCTAAATCCCTTTACCTTTAAAAAGACAAACCTATGAATGTTGAGTTTTCAGTTTAACAAGCCTCCTAGATTAATTTACAAGGGGAAAAAAGTTCAAATTATTCTGCTGACCTACTTAGAACTTGCTTCCCAAGGTATTCTCTTATTACAGAGTGACTGACAATAGGCAGTTCTTACAACTTTGCATAAAAGGAAGAAATAAGTTTTAATGAGTTATATAAGTTATACTTATTCATAAAAGCTGTTTCTAAATCACTTGGAATAAACATCAAGGTTTTTCTCACAGTCTATCTTATACAGCCTTTCCCAGTTTTTCCCGCTTATGTCATTAGAATTAACTCCTTTTTTACATCCACTTACTTAATTTAGAAGAGCAATAAGTAAAAAAAAAATAACTAAAGTAAGTAAAATTAAAAGTAAAATTACCAATAGGACCAATAGGAGTTCCCATGGTTGCCAAAATGCAACAGTTTGCAAGCAGGAAATGGTCTGAACAATACCTCAAAAGCCTTGGTGTCACTGCATGAAAAGTGAGATTTTCGTCCGCGTAAACCCCCGTAAACTCCCGCAGATCTGCCTGATTTTCGTCAGTTTCCGACAATTTGCAACCCGTGCTTGTCCGCGTTTGTCGTGCCACAAATTGTCGGAAACGTACCGTGACGTATGTGGAGAGCGATCAGCTGTACTAATGGCCCTAATTAGCATATGAATGCAGCAAACCCGCGCGGCTGGCCAGGTCTGGCTTGAATAACCTACTCAGTATTGGCTGAAACCATTATTCTCAAACAAATGACATCGCTCGTGATTGGCAGCAAAACCACACGTGGCCACGCCAGGCTTTAATTTTCTTACTGAGTATTGGACGGAACCGCTTCTTTTTAAACAAGTAAAGTCGCTCGTGATTGGTTGGCATATATATATATTTACATATATATATTTATTCATATATATATATATATATATTTATTCATTCATATATTTATTCATTCATATATTTATTCATTCATATGGTGTGTATTTATGTTATCCTACACTACTACACAATTATTATGCTACCCTCAAGGACATGAATGAATTTATACAGGAAATGAACATTTGCCAGGAAGCTATTTATGCAAAGAAAGAGCTTTATTAAAACACACACAACTATATACAACGCGTATCCAAACACATGCGTTTCTAAAAATTAAAAGTCCGTGAACAGTCCGTTTGCTTCCTCGTGGTTGGAGGTAACGGGCAGCATTCCCTCCGAGGCAGGTCTGATGTGCAGACGCCTACTGTGCGTGGCCCTGTACTTCGGCATCGCTTCTAACCGGGACTGCAGCTTAATTTCCGGCCTACGAAATGGTGGCGACCGTACAATCCATCCAGAGACACCGCTGACGACGGCGGACTTCCAGAGTTCCACTTCCTCATCTGCTAGCACACTCTGCCTCGCTTTCAGCAGCTGAAAAAAAAAACAATGAATCAGCGCACTGCGTATGGACACAACACATCTATTAATGCACCTGAAAAATAGTCACCAAATAAAGTCTTACCCTCTTTCTTCTGGCCCGACTCCGAGCAGATAGCCTCCGCACGCAGCGTGTTGGCTGGCAGCGTATATCTGAAGCTCCTGCGTACCGTCTGAAAATACGTCTTACAGGCAGCTGGAAAACAATTAAATGAGAGTGGTATAAATAAAAAATCAAACGCAAGTCACAGTAACAAGGAAGGAGAAAACATTAAAACAAGTCACTTACACACAATGTCATCTTTATCATCATCGTGCAAATCTGGACTTGCTGATTATGGCTCCGAGCAAAAAGGAGGTCTGTGAAAACAAAATGTAAAGCTATGATCGGTATCCATTACCTTTTACCGCAGAATGAAAGCATATTCTTTAAATCTTACCCTTGCTCCGGTTCATAGCGCCTGCAATTAGCCTCCGAGTTGTTAAGACGGCGTACTGCTTCCTGTAAATCACAAAAAAATGCACTTTAATAAAGCTTGTTCTTGCAAGCTAGGCTAGATAGGCTAATAGCTAGGCTGCTATTAGCCATAGCTCAGGCTAGGCCGCTTTTAGCTTAGCAGGCAGTAATCGAACATATATTTACCGCTAGCATCTCTTCTTTGAGTTCGTCTTGTTCGATGCAGAGTCGCCATCGCGTCCAAGAAGAGTTTTACCCCGAAATCCCACATACTCCGTCTGCGCTCCGCTCCGCTCCGCCCCGCTGCGCTCCAGACCGCCTGCACAAAGCAAAGCCTACAGCCGCCGCTGTGGCTCCGTCCCCTCCTCTCTGAGTTCCTTGGAGATCGTAGAGGGCATGCGCCAGATGAACCAGGGTTTCCGCGGATCATTAAAAATAATTACAATTCATAATTCTTTTTTTAATCAAGGCCTCAATTGGCACTAAAATTAATTAAATATGTTTATCGTTGCATTTATGATTCTTTAATAAAAATGCTTCTAAAAACAATTTCGTCAGATATTATATCGCTATTAATTTGCGTGGAACTGTTTATAAAGCCGTATGTTCGGAAAGGAAGCTCGAGGCGGAGAAAAAGCTAGAGAATATATATACGTATATATGTGTGTGTGTGTGTGTGTGTTTACATACATACAGGAGTCATGGAACTCTGCTTGGAGCTCCTTCATATTTCATGTACACTAATAACTTGTGTACATGGTTCTTGTTGATGGCATTAAAATCATTTGTAATAGCATTTAAATAGCATTAAATTAGAGTCACTCATTCCTGTATGAACCCTGTGAGCGCTTAATTTAATATGACATATTAAAAAAATCCCACCATCATCCAGCATATGTTCAGTTTCTGCCCAAATATATATATATATATTTTTGTAGATTTTTGTAACAGAGATAAGGATAATTCAAAACTGCTTTTTTTTTTTTTATGAACTTGTTCTCTACAACTTAGCATCTCTTTTCATTCCTGTAATAAGAAGTTTCTTTTAACTGGATTTGATTAAACTTTAAGTCCCTCGGTATAAAATAAATATTTTAATGGAGATGAGAAATCTGCTTCCTGGTTGGTGAATAACCAATAGTTTGGATCCAATCATTTAAATAAACGGTGTTAGTTTTTTTTTTTTTTTTTAGATATTTATAAGAATTGTGCTATAATTTCTAGTCACCAATCTGTTGCTGCTATATTTTAATTTGACGAACCGGAATTTGTCGATGTTCTTTTTCCTGTTTGGTGCAATTGCAATTGCGGATCTTGACCTGGCCAGACCGTATGACCACAGTGTACCAATCTTCTGATGGCTACTTCCAACAGGATAATGCGCCATGTTATAAAGTGAATCATCTCAGACTCATTTCTTGAAACTTTTCCACTTAAGTAATTGTGAATTGAGCATATTGACAGACAATATTTTATTTTTGATCTTAAATGCAAATTTATTTTAAAATAATTACTGCTCTAAATGTATTGCTCTGTCAGCTAAAGATCTGTTTTGGTCTCTATACTTTAATTAAATAAATCAATTCAAGCTAAAATGTGAGAGGCTATACTAAGCCTGATCTCTTTGTATCAGAGATTTTCTTCCTGAGAAAGATGTCACTTGGGGTAAAACCCCACCTGCAACCCTGGTTTGCATTTGTATAGCTCACAGCATGTTCATTTACATGTTAAAGCCTCCCCTCGAATTCCATGGGGGGGAGGCATGGGGGGAACACTGCCTAAGAAATTCCACGTCAATTTCTGACAATTTACGGGAGTTTTCGACGAAGCCTGCAAATTGCCGTAAACTGCCGCTAACCTGAAGTTCCACGACAATCTACAGTGCCGTATATTGACGAAAATCCCACTTTTCATGCAGTGTGTCATTCAGATAGTTGCACATCTTTGAAGATTTTCTTGAATTAATCAACCAACATGATCAAACTTTAGTATAGCATATATTTATTTTTTCCATAATCAGATCTTATAGTTATACAACAAAAGAAAAAATATGATTTTTAAAAGATTTTAAAACAAACACATGTAAAAAATAAACAATGCATTCTTAAGTTTGCTTTACTCCTCAAATCAATGAGAAGAAACTTTAATAATACTGTCTCCAAGGCCAGCACCAGCTCCACCTTTATTGCAAACTTGTAACAAAGATATTGTAATGTGAAGCATAACATCCTTAAAAAATTTAAGCTTCAACATTCAAAATAGATGCAGCATAAACAGACATTTGCTCTGTTTCCTGAGCTTGCAAGAATAACAGCAATGCTCTTAATGAAGCTCCATTTATAAACTGTGTACAAACAGAATTTGTAGATCCTGATCTATGCATAAATGTTGCTCCTCCATGTTAGAGGCATAAGTCTGGATGTACATAAATACAGTATGAAGTCCCATACTGTATGACTTCATACTGTTTATAAGAGGCATTTATCATGTTTTCCTTTATGAGTTAAACCTTTTTTGGTTACAAACAGCAAATTGAAAGTGAACGACATTTAGCCTCATGTGGACCAGACCAGGTCAAAACAGTGTCAGCTTTCTATCCTATCTCTAAAACTAACATCACTAGAAGACTAAATGTCATTGGTATATTTAGACAACTGGTAGGAGCCTTTTTGAAAAGTATATTATTTATTTTTAAGCAGGGACAGGGTAGTCTGGGGTATTCCACAAAAATCAAAATACATAATGGCGCTTTTAGGATGACAACTAATTAAGCAACATAATGAGTCAAATTTAATCTACAAATAACTTTTATTTGTAATACCAAGGCAAAATCAATATTTGTGGGTGTTGCATCACTTCATGAAATATCATCATGCTGCAATTTTAGAGTCACAGGAATAGTAATGTTTGCTGGTGGATTTTAGGGGTTTTGTACATCATCATTTCTGCCAGGCTTTGTGGACAAAGTTGATCTGAAATGTGCCCTCAAATCACTCAGATCTGCCCTCCTTAGCCTGACCTATTTTGACAGTTTCTCAGCAACATCAGTGCTGTCAGCAGTTGGCTCTTCCCTCCTGTAATTCTGAGCATCAAGTGTGATCTGCAAACAACACCTAGGTTTGATATGTACGTCCACTCTGGCAGTCTGTATAAAACCACAAATTTTTGTTTTTTCACCCAATGGTCTGCTCACTTCTGCTCACTGGGCAAAATAATAAGCTAGCTCTGTTAGAGGATGTGTTTTATTAAAAAGGCCACAGCTTATTAGCAAACTGCAGTAAAGTACCTTTGATTTGAAAAGTAGGGCTGCTTGTCAAGGTCTGATTCTGACCTTTATTCTGTATAATAGGCATTTTGAACACCTTATGCTATATTTTAGGCCTTATGTCTGTGTCTTTGAGTTTAAGTTGATGATGTTACCCCTTGGTCTTTTTTTATGTCAACAGATTTTATTAATATGTTTTCAGAAAATGTCTATAAGACTCGCTAGTATCTTACCCTTTTATTGGATAGTGTCCTTTCTCTCCTCTTCCAGTCTTAAAGGTTGAATCTCAATAAGGGCAGCAGTGCTAGCGATGTTATGCATATGCTGTTCACATAGTTTATCCGGATTTTACAGTGCTTTGCACATTTTTCTCATTTTGTCACACTACAGCCTCAAATCTCCACTGCTTAGCACCTTGAAAACACATACTTTAAAAAAATGTGAATTTTACCAATAAAAAAAGGTGGTGGCAGGATCATGCAGTAGGGATTCTTATCTTCTCCTGGGATAGATAAAGGGTTAAGAGTTGCGATGGGAAGATAGTAGACAGTGCTAAAAAACAGCCACCAGAATGCAACAGTTGAAACACATTCCCCCCCCCCCATGGTCATTTAGACAGGACAAAAACGTACAGTATGGGTAAGCTATGCCCAGTATGGCTGAAATTAGTTAGATTATTAAATGAATACATATATACCAATGCTTGGTGTCTAGTTTAAAGCAAGAAGATATAAACAGCAACATTGACGGATTGCAGAGTACTTACCTGTGCTGCATATATTTGGAATATAATATTGGTTTTAAGGCCCTCATTTTCTCTTCTGTTGTCTCACCTGAAGATTTTTGCAACCATTGTTGAGTTCGCCAGTATGAACCCAAGCTCCTTCATCTCTGTCATTGTGTTCTTTGGTGAGACACTTCACTGGATGCCTGATGGTGGACAAAGGGCCCAGTGGCGCATGTGAATCGCAGCCTTGCTTCTGTCAGTGGGCCCCAGGCCAGCTGTGGCGAATGTAGCTTGTCCCCATCAGGGTGTGAATGAATGAGAAATTGCTTTCATTAAAGTGTATTTATGTCTTACAATGGCCTTGTAAAAGTCTAGACCTAAATTCCACTGGAAATTGGTGTATTCATGCTTGTCAGGAGGCCAAGCAGTCTTGGAGGTGGGACCCAAACTGGTTGAAAGAAGAGTTTTCAGCTTACAAAACATATTTTTTTCTGGAGCAGGACATCAACCAAACCACACCAACCACAGAACAATGGCAGACATGTTTCTTATATAGAGGAGGAACTAAATTGGAATAAACCATTTTTAAAAGGATGTTGAGCTTCACAATAACAAAATGAAAAGGAAAATTAGTTTTAAACGAACAGCTGATTAAGAAATACTTTTACAAATAAATACGGAAAACAAATATTTCAATTCAACCCAAACAAATACTCAATATAGAAAACACCATACTTCAGATCAACCCCCCCTTCAATTATTCAATGGTGCAGTCCTGTACACACCTGCTTGGAGTGTGAAACAGCAGAGGTGAGTATTTCACAATATTTTAACTCTTTAGTCCATCAATTTCCCTTTTTATGAAGAGTGAAACAAAAACAAAATATTGGAAAGTGAAATCAATTTACCTTTTTACAAAAATGAAAACAATATGTGGCCAACCAAGGAACCACAACCCAAACAAATCCACTTCACCCAAAACAACAAAAATAAACCAATGTAGAAAACCAGATGCTGTGTTTAGCTGCTTCCTTGGCCAATATACAGGTAACAATGGATCATTGTCACAATGCAGAAGGAAATTTGCAGTTTTATTTGGAATCAAACGGCAGTTCAACAAAGCAATGACACAGGAAAAGTAAATATAGATGTATGGTTTCCAGCTTAAATACTGGTCTCAGACTATGAACAGCTTTGATTCAATGAATAAATTAGTATTTATTTTTCATCAAAGTTTTTCCTATCTAAGAATGGTAGAGGTAGTTTTTCACCAATCCTTAAATAAATAGGATCAGTAGATGGCAATTCAAGCTAAACCGTTTTTTTTTTTTTCCTCACGTAAACTACTAAATGTAAACAAGACTAATTACATATCTACATTTGATGTTTAATGATGCGGTGCTAATAATGCATTTAATCATTGTCCTTCAATGATTCAGAATTAACTACATCACTGCATTGCCACATCTTTCTTTTCTTTCTCCATCATCAAAAACACCACAGAATGCTTGTGTAGCTTTCTGTATCAGTTCATTAAAACTATGAACAGGTTGAAAGCTGTCATGCCAAATAAGAGCTGTAAGGACCCTTGAGGCTTATAGTATCTCAATAGGTATCACAAAAAGCATTTAAAGAACTGTTGATGGGTTGAGTTAAGATCATTAGAAAAAAGAACTTAAAAGGTTTGTCAAAAAAGAATTGGTTTGTAAACAGGTTTTCAGAGCCTAACATAATTTTTTATGCAGTTTACCATGTTAGTTTTTTTATTGGCTGTCTGATGTTTTCCTTTTAAACAAGGTATCAAAGTCAGTTATGAGCAATCTTTGGTAGCTTTGTAGAAGTAAAATGTACAGGGATTCTCATTCCCAATCGGAATATTTTGTATCTTGGTTTCATTTTACTGATGTGATGATACTAATAATGCTTTGGCATCACTTTATTATGCCATTAACACCATAGAATCCAATACAGCCACAAAATATTGTGTACTGCTGCAGATTTGTTACAAATTACAAAATCTGACAATATGCTTTCCAAAAGTTTTACCCACATTGATTTTCTGGATGTTTGAAACCCAACATAGATAAACTATTTAAGATTGACACACATCATTCACATAACAAGAGCTTACAGATTTCCTTCATTTCAAATCCATATAACACATGTCTTAAATTGATTGAACATAAATAGCAAACTAGGAAATGATGGCAGCTTCAACCTCACTTTGGTTTTGTAAGTATTAAGCAAAATTCTCACCTAAGTAAGCCCTAAAATGAAAGCCATTTCTGTTGAAAGTAAAAAATGGTGACAGGTTTAATTTATGTCAGGGAGAAAGTATTTAATACTGACTGGCAGATACGGCCAGTGTATAAGCAAAAACAATGCATTTGTTTTCTGTTGCAGTTTTTCAAAGTCAGATGCTGAATCAGGACTGTATCCCAGTGGCCAAAAGGCATAGACTTAGACACTGTAAGGTGAAACAGAGACTCACTAATAAAAATAACCTTCTGCACACATTCTCTCAGGGAAAGCAAAGGAGCAGAGGAATCAGCTGGTATACCAAGGCTTAAAAAAGTTGACAATGTTTATAACTTTTTCTTGCTTTGCAACAACCCAGAACCTATACATATGCCATCTGATTTAGGCAAGGCAACAAGACATAGCTGGAGAGAAGGACATCTGGTCCTTTCTGCCTGGCTTGCTCCCACCATTACAAAAATCACATAATTGCTGGGATATGGAAGGATGGAAAGGTGGATGGAAAATAAAATCCTTTACACAGAAAATAAGTGATATCGGCCAGCCTTAGGTTATCAGCCCTAAGGCCCTGTGCCACAATGTCTCATAACCTGTGCATGTGGGTACTGGGGCACAAATGATTGAACAAATGGAAGATACAAATGGTCTATGGGGAAAGATACTGTGTCATTGTCGGAATATTACCTTCAGAGGTATAGTATGTAGAAGCTTGATAATGTCAGCCAGCGACTGGAAGGTAATTGCTTTCTAATGAATTTTGGTTTCCCTCTGAAATATCACCTGTTGCCTTTCTGGATATGATAGCAAGTTGATGCAAAAGACTTGGTCTTCTTCTGTGTATATGCAGTGATGCAGGGACTGGATGAAATGACTTTCCCCAATATTCTGCTCCTCATTTGACAGATTTTGAGCATTATCATGCAAACCGGAGACACGATATGTGTGCAAGTCCAAAATGAAAAAAGTTCACACTGAGAATGCTACATCAGGTGTCAGTAAGGACCAAAAAGAAAATAAAAAATAACACAACAGAGAAGTTAACAGTATGAAATAAGAAAGGAAAAAATAACAAATATAGCTTTAAATAATATCTTGGTATTCCAAAACATGTCCACATAAGTTATGAAAATAGTTTTTCTTTTTTTGTTGTTTTTTCTTTTTTGATAAAAAAAAAATAGTTGTGCCCTGAATATTAAACTATTTCAACTGGATGGCATGGATCTTTGATTCCAGTCCTCAAGGTCCAGAGTTCTGCGGCTTTAGAAGTGTCTCTGCTTCCACGCAGCTGAGTTAAATGTTCAAATTACCCATTCAGTCAAGGCGTGCGTCTGGAATCGTCTAATTGAAACCCTCACTTTCCTTTCCAAGCGCCTGTGTGAATTCCAGACTCTCTTTAGCCTTCCAGACTTCAATACCTGACAGAGATGATGTTAGTGAAATCTGGGGCTTTAGCCTTCCCAAAAAGAATCATCTGACGCAAAGGATTGTAGGATTTCTTACTGCTCCTTTGGGCAACTGAGGGAGCTTGCAAGCTCCCTGTTCTAAATCAAATTAGGACAGAAGGCACATAGGCTGACTTTCCTTTCGTTATTCGTTACAGCTTGCACTATTCAGATAGATCTTCACATGATGACCCCTGACGCACTTCTGCTTTGGCTAAAGAGCGATTACGAATGACAGAAGCTTGAATCCAGCAGAGTTGTGGTTAAAACAGAGAGAATATCTGAAAGGTGCAGGTCACTGGACCTCAAGGACTGGAATTAAGGATTCCTTTGACCATTTACTAGTTTTATTGATTGAATGTTTAATCAATGCATTCATTAAGCTATAGTGCCATGCAAAAAAAAAAAGTATATTATGAAACTTTGGTTGCTTTACAATTAAAATGTAATAAATATGTACATGATAGACCAATATAAAAAAAATCATATATTGTTAAAATAGAGATACATGTCTTTGTTTAGATTGTCTTTTATAAAAATCAAAGAAAACATTATCAATAACTATAAATGCATGCAAAGGAAGTGTGGCATTGATTGATACTTAGTGCTCAAAGTACTTATTTGATAAATGCACCTATTTTGGCAGAGACAACTACAGGTATTTAGGGCTCTGTTTCTTACCAGCTTTTGACGATTTAGTCTGGTTGTAAGGCATCTGTGATCATCATTTTACAAGTCTTATCATAGATCATTTGTAGAATTTTGTACATCATAATGACTTAAGTCATATTTACTTTGATATGAACCATGTCTGGTTGTGTTTATAGTCCAAGTTCTACCAAAAGACAAATCTTTGTTTCAGTATTCCCTGATTTATCAGCTCCATCCATATTCATATTAAACAAGGTATTTTGTCATAGAAAATCTGACTCTCCTCTCCTTATGCTCTTAAAACATATTTTTTCAGCACATCTGATTTTGTTTATTTCCGTTACTTTCTTTAAACCTGAGGGCACTGTAATATTACCAATATACAGCATCTACAAACTGATACAAAAACAAATGTGTGGAATCTAATGCATATCCGGCGCACTGGTGCCTGAAAGTAAAGAATAAAATTCACCTCATGAAAGCAGCAAGCTGAAACATAAAACACAGATGAGAAATCTTGGGGAGGCAATAGTGCAGCATAACCCACATAATATCAAAGGTGCTCATTAAAATCAAAAAGTTATATGAATGACTGATGCGTCTCTATCAAAGTAAACGACAGAAAGATACTTTTCCAAAAGAAAATTAGTTCAGGACGAAAACTATGTAACCTTGTATACCCCATTATCCTTGGGTTTGCACCAGCAATGATGTTGGCTATTAGATTCATGAGTGTGTGTTTGTGTTCATGCGCACATTTACTGAACACGTTATTTCTTCACTGCTTTGGAAGAAAGCTGATTAAGGAGTGAATGAGGAAGCTGATTTGGGCCCCACAGAGGACCAACAATGTGCAGGATTAATCAGACCCGTCTCCAAACTATACAGGTTAATTAGGGTTAAATGATAATTAGGACAACCATTATAAGTGCAAACAGCCACTCAGGACCCTTAATCCGCCCAATGCTGCGTTGCTACAGGAGGGGTTGTTTGTTTGTGTGGGACTGTGTTTGCGTGCAAAAGGTGGTTCTGCGCATCCGGATTTTCAAGGATATTTGTGCATTGTAGAGCGATTCTATCTGTGGGAAAGCCTGTGAAAAGAAGCCACTTTTTTCTTTTGAGCACGTTGTCTTTGAGTTCCTACTTTTGGCAGACATGACCGGTAATTATATCTTGATAAATGATTCTCTTTTAAGAGAGGAAGCTCTGGCACAAAGTGTACTTTTTACCACTACCTGAAAAAAGAACAACTTAAATTCTTCTCAAGTTTAAGGAAGTTTAAAAGACCAAATAAATCTGAATTTTGATGAGGGGGGGGGAAACTATCTAAAGTGCTTGTGCAGCAAACTTTTATGAAAAGTTTGCCATCTTCAACAGCAGAATTAGGATTAGTTCCTAAAATGCTTTCTACTATAAAAGATGGATTGTTAATTTGCTGAGGTTCAGCAGAAACAACATTTTTGTCGCCTCTAAAACACAATTTACTCCCACTTTGTGCTTGCAAATGTGACACAAAATGTTGCAGTGAAAAAATTGGAATTGATTGAAGTCTTGGCTAAAATGTCTCAGGTTGTGACCCTGGTGCTCAGAAGAATTTTTCCATATTAGTATCCTGCAGCTAGCAGCTTCTGCCTTTGCAGGCAGGGCCTTAGAGCAGGAATACAGTCAATCTGTGATACAGTGCGTCTGTTGAAATCTTAGTAGGCTATATGAAGTTATCGCATTTGTCCATGTCTTGTGATCATCCTTCCAAATCTTCCTCCCTTTGATAACTCATTGTCAATACTCATTCAATTATGGCGCTTGATGAATAGGAGTAAAGCCCTGAGTAAAGTGCTGTTGCCAGTGGTGGTTTTCTTTCCATCAGTGCTTGTAAATATGCTCAGTCGACTCAGAGTCGTTTGCCCATGCAACACCCTATATGGACATAAGCTAAATTTATCAGCACAAAACACCTTCACTATGCCTAGAAGAAAACCTTGCACAGTTTTGGTGGCCGTACAGTAGTAGTAAGCATTTTATTCCATCTTATTTTCATTTGATTCCTCTCTTGAAGGTTTGTACCACAGGGGTCTCCTGTGATCTGACTGCTGCCTGGCTGAGTAAGTCCTGAGCCACGATGAGGGCTTGGATAAGCATAATGATGTTTGGAAGTGTGAAGTTTTTTGCTCGCTTTAAATGGGGATGGTGATTTTCTCCCTACACCTCTGTGCTTACTTAGAGCTTCGACTATGGCCAAGAATTTTGATTCAGCGTCTTATTCACAGCATGTTTTTTCTTTTTTTTTCTTTTCTTAGGTGTGTCTGTGTGTGAGTTGCATTCTTTCCTGGTTTTATATTCGAGAAATGTGCAGGCACCCTGCACATTAACTGATGAGTGCTAAAAAGGAAGCTGGGTTATAAATTTCAAGAGCTGAATGGGGCTTGGTTACATCTGTTTATTTATTTGCCAGGTCCGCTGCATTTTTAAAAATGGCATCCCTGTATAAATGTGCAGAATGTTTCAAAATAAACCAATATTTAATTTAAGTTCATTATCGGAAAGAATGTTTCATATATAATTGGGATAATATACTGTATTAATAGCATTCCAACTCTACTGAACATTGAAAATAACCATTTTTAGCCAATTCAATTCAGCTGAAAATACTGTGTTGTTATCAAAGAGAAAATAATGTTGTGACATTTATAGAGGTTTCTTCAATGATTTGTTGTAGATGATGGCTGTGGGAATAAAGGATTTCCTGTAGCTGTCCATCTTTCAGAAAATCTTGAGTAACGTCTGACTAAAGAAGCTATGTTGCTCGACAGTCTGATAGACATCATTGACACTAGAATTAAGGTTTACAACAACAAACAATCAAGGTGTATCTGTTATGACTAGTTAAGGATCTGTAATGCTGTGAGAATGTTTGCACCTTAAAAGCCCTACAGTCTTTGTCAGAGCTCACGGCATTTATAGAATACTGAAATTGGCCAAATAAACACAGACATGATTTCCGTTCCCAGAATTGATTATGCTTTTGGTTATAGCCCTATTGTCTTTGAAATATAAATAAGAAACACTTCTTGATCAGTAGTTGACCATCGCCCTATTGATACTATGGATATGTTTCTGCCTTTTCTTCTCTTTGCAAAATGATTTTCTAAATGTTTCCCATGAACACTTTTTTTATCTGGACATACTTTGATCTAAATGTAAGACACATCTTTTATTCAAGTGATGATTTGCAACCCGTATCTCTGTAACCACACCAACAGATAGAATTACATTTGGAGAGCAGACAGCATAAGATATATAAACTTCATGTAATTAGTGATAATATCACTCTTAAGAGAGGACTTATGCTGGGGAAGATTCTCAGTCATCCAGGTCATAGTCATTCCATAAAATCTTTTTCAATTCAAAATGTCGGAATTAGCGTTAAGTTTGAGGCTTTATAAAATGGACCAAAAAAAGCATTGCTTTGGCTTAGAAATCTGCATGTTTTCTTATGAGCAAAAACATCTAAATTCAAATTTGGACTTAAAAGTTATTTATCAAATGTCTCACTCACACTTTTAGCGAAGTATAGGATGAAATCTTAAGTGTGATTCTCAGACAGCACCTGGTGCTGTAAATGGACTTTTACATAATGTTGCATCTAAGTTCTTTGAATTTACCAATTGCTGAATGGAACAGCTTATTGATGGCTCTGATGTTCAAGCATTTTCTCTTGAATAAAAAGATAAATAAAAATCTCAATATCGTCATTTAGATCTTATTCTAATATGAGAAGGTTTTTTTTTTTTCATGCCTGTTGATTTCCCTCGCCAAAAAACCACCTGGGGAACAAAAATGTTTATCCTTTTTAATCTTCTGCCCTTCACTTGAGCCTAGCACACCTGGAGGACAAGGACACCCGCGTGCAGATGCTGTTCCTGGACTTCGGTTTAACTTTCAATACCATCATCCCACAACATCTGATAGGAAAACTGGAACAGCTGGGCTTAAATGCACCTCTCTGCAATTGGGTGCTAGACTTCCACACAAACAGACTTCAGTCAGTCCAGGTAGGACAAAACACCCCTGACATCATCATCCTAAGCACAGGCTCCCCTCAGGATGGTGTCCTGAGCCCCCTACTGTTTACTCTGATGACAGATGACTGCATCCCCAGGTTCACCACCAATCACATTGTGAATTTTACAGACAACACCACGGTGGTGGGCCTCATCAGACACGACAAAGAGCAGGACTACAAAGAGGAGGTGGAGCAGCTGGTGGACTGGTGCAAAGATTACAGCCTGATCCTGAACAAAAAAAAAAAAAACTCAAAATCAAATCACAGACTCTGCATCCCACTGATAACACCAAACCAAAAATACTGCATATTTGCACCATATATATTTGTTTGGAATGTTCTGAACTTCAATATCAATGCATTTTTGCACCATGTTTTTCTCCCCACTGCTTACATTTGATCACTGCTGCACTTTATGGACTGGAAATGTTCATTTCACTGCCAAGCTGCTGCTCATTTACTCTCTGAAAGAGTATACACTCTGTATACAAAATGATGATAAAAGTAGTCTAGGTCTAAGTTTTTAATTGGGTTCTTTTATGAGCATTAAGTTTGGAATCTGGGAAGTTTTACCAGTCACATGCAGGACTGTTAAAAACTAAATCTAAAAATGAGATAGGAGTTCATTTCTGAAAACATGCGGACATGCTCTAAGTTCATGTATTAGAACCGACTGGCCACAAGTTATTTTTGTCTTTTCCATGCCACTGTTAAACATGGTCACTGTTTATTTATCTCATGTCCACCATTTATTAATTCACAGTCACACTTAAGTTAGGCCTTATTTTTTGACTAACTGATGTTTTTAGATGTAGTTCTTTGAGAAGCTGCGATGGACGTGCAATTCATGTTCCATTTTCTGTTGTATTATTGTCATGGCTTTTAATTCTACCATGAAGCTCTGCTCCATGAAGTTACTGGTCAGGTTATGTCCCTTATTAAATCAGTAACACAAATAATACCTGCTCTCTTCAAACAACATTTGATCAGCTGTGTGTTGTCAAAACCAAAACATCTTCAGTTTCTGGAAAGAGTCTCCCTGGCCTCAATACTATCCTCTAGTGGCAATTTAGACCCACTTAAATCACCTGTAATAGTCTCTTAATTGGAGGAGTTGGGGGATTCTTAGTCTGGAGAAAGTTGGTAAATAGCTCTTATTCTTAAATTTGGGAGTAGGAGTAAATACTGCAAATTCTCAGCAGGAGTTTAAAAAAAAAGTTTGAGACAGCCCATAAATAAGAATATTCAATGATTCCAATATGGCTAGGCTCCAAACTTGTAAAATGTTGTAGATTAAGACATCCCATTTGGCAAAATGGGTTTGATCCAAGATGGCACTCTTTGATTTATTTCTCTAACAAATAGATCTGTTTTCTCCCTTCTCCCTAATTCTGATTGATAATTCAATTTCAGTATTCCTTGGCTACTTTCTTGCAGCTACTTCTTCATTTAAAACAGCAGCACATGTTTACCTCCTCTTTATGACATTGAGTGTTTATGATGAGCTCATGCCTACTGAGTTCCAGCAATATCTCTGTAAGAAATTATTGTTTCTGGGGAAAACGGGGGCCCTGAAGGGAGATAGTTGTAAAATCCCTGTGTTAATATATGGCAGAAAACAAAAATAAACAGGTTAGGAGGTAGTGATCAACAATCAAATGTAAGAGCCATAAATTGTCAGGTAAAACCAGACGCAAAATGAAAATCGGCTTCAAGTCTTAGAAACTGGCTTTAAAGCTACAGTGTGTAATAATTACAGGGATATACAGTCAGACATGTAATATATTATACATAACTATGTTATTTATCATCATCTACGAGCTCAGCCTCTTAACCTTAATATTTGCGTTGCCTTGGAATTCGTTATTTATAATTACATAGGAGCGGGTCTCGCAGCCATGGAGGCAGACATCTTTGCTACGGCAGCACAGAGCCAACAAACTAGCGATTGCGAGATCGCCCATTACCCTCGAAAGAAACTACGGCAAGTTGAGAGAGATGAACTGAGACGGTACTGAAATCTATACCCTACACAGACTAATGAAATACTATCTGTAAAATTATCTATGTAAACAAACCTCATCACTTAAGAAGGTAGGTGATGCAGACGTCGTGGAAGACATTTTGTCCCGTAACGCTTGCCGTACTGTTGGGGGGAGAAGCGGTGGGGGGGAGATGTTCATGTTGCTGCGGTCTGCAGTCTGGACGTTAGATGTCGCTGAAAATTACACACTGTAGCTTTAATGAAAATTTGATATCTGTATCTATTATTTTAATAAATGGGTTACTTACGGAACATAATCTTAATGTTAGGTTTTTAAACAGAAATATGGTTAAATTAATTTATTCAGCACCAATCTAATAGAGTTGGTACACATAAACTAAAAATTTCTTGAGAGAAAAATTGTTTATTATTATTATTTTACAATGTTCTTTTCCCTGTCTATTTTCATATTATTTATAGCATTTTGAATTCTCTTGCTAGGGAAATGTTTTCTATAAATAAATGTGCCTTACTTTACTTTTCAGCCCAGCCGCAGAGGCCTGACCTGTAGCCACATGAAAACCATGAAAACAAATGTATTTGTTTTGCAGAAAGGAAATGTTTTGAATTATTTTGTATGAATAGAAAAATAGAATAGAATTCAACTTTATTGTCCTTACACTGTCACAAAGCAACAAAATTCACTCTCTGCATTTAACTCACCCCCTTGGGGAACAGTGCGCTGCCATTGTGCGGCACCCGGGGAGCAGTGTGGGGGTTATGGGTCTTGCCCATAGTGGCAGTCCATGGGAGTGGGGCTTGAACTCAGAACCTCTGTGACCGAAGCGCAAAGCTATAACCACTAGGCCAAACTCCCCTACAAAGATCATCCGACCTCTCAGTAGGGCATCAAAATATTCAGATAACTCTTGTTGTTTCCCTGCATGGAAATCTTTTGTAAAAGGCAAAAGATTTATATGATCTGAAGAGAAACAAGAGCGAATGATATGCACATGGTAAGATCATATGGTATGATATGCTGTACCTTAAAAATATTCTCAGATGCTGTGGCGGTATCTTTTAATAATTGCTTATGATGAAAACTAGGGTGACCAAACATCCTCTTTTCCCCAGACATGTTATATTTTTACATTCTGTCGGTGGTGTCCAGAGGGAGATTACAAATTCATGAAAACGTCCGGTATTCACTGTTTTTTATGGAACTGCAATCATATGCTGAAATCAACTACTACAGTACTTTGTTGCCCAATTTAATTCTTGAGGGACTTTGGGAGGGTTTAGAGAGACACCCACACAGACACAGCGAACAATGCAACCAGCATTGGACACAAAATGCCAAAACGAAATTGCAGCTTTAAAGATGAACTCCAAAAAATATTTGCAGGAACTGTCCCGGTAGAGACAAGTGGGAGGCTGAGTGCAGCGTGTGCAAAGCTGGCAAACATGTTTCAGCGTCTAATAAAAGTCCTAAAGATTTCAAAGCTCACATGGACACTGAAAAACATAAAAAAGCTGTGTGAGGTGAGAGTTATTTTGCAAAATTGACTGAGTACTTTGTTACACCTTAGGAGCTGTAAAGAGGTAATTTGATAGAGCTTTATGTTCTAATATAGAAGATTTGGTGTGGAATCTCAGTCATCCAGGTCATAGCCATTCCAAAAAGAGTTAAAAAAAACAATCCACTGGACTTTGGTACTGCTGCCTTTCAACATGAAAGTCCTTAGTTTGATTCCAGGCCAGGGGTCTTATGTGGGGGTTCTCTCCGGGTACTCTAGCTTTCTCCCACAGTCCAAAAACATGACTGTTAGGTAATTAGCTTGAGGTGTGAGTGTGTGTGTATGGATGGGAGTATCTCTCCTTGTAGCTCTGGGTTGCACTGGCGACCTGTCCGTTGTGTATCCCGCCTTTTACCCATAGACTATTGGAAATAGGCAGAATCTCCAGCGCGACCCTGACGGAATAAGAGGGAGGAAGTATGGATATAAAACATCTTTTCTGAATTCATTTATGCGGTTAGATGTTATTAATAACTACATAATATTTTTTGTCAATAGCCCGTTAAGGCACAGCTTTACTGTTGAGTGGAAAAGTGCTGCTAGTTGCAGTTCTCTCTGCCCTTCTGTGTGAGTGGCAAACTCACTTTAAGCACATTGCCACCACCTAATGGGCTGGAGTGAGAAAGTCAGTGTCTTACTCCTGTTACCTGAAATATTACCAAATTGATTGCCAAAGTTGTGTTTTGTTAATTAATGCAATTAATTGCCCATCCCTACTAAATGGACATCAAAATTAAAATATATAGTAAGCACCAGTGTTAGGCACGTTACTTTGAAAAAGTAATTAGTTATAGTTACTACTTACTTCTCCCAAAAAGTAACTGAGTTAGTAACTGAGTTACTCCATAATAAAAGTAACTAGTTACTAGTAAAAGTAACTATTGCGTTACTTTTGCGAGTGTATGAAATTAATAACTGGGAATGTCTAATTCTGAAATCCTGTGTCTGGGTTGTTATAGATACTGCAACACGTAGCTATATCTATCTATCTATCTATCTATTCCATCCATCCATCCATCCATCCATCCATCCATCCATCCATCCATCCATCCATCCATCCATCCATCCATCCATCCATCCATCCATCCATCCATCCATATTTCTCCGTTTCTCCATATAGGCTAATGATCGCTCACGCTCTCCGTAGTTCCCCTGTGGCGCGAGCACAGGGCAGCTGTTACGCGCCTTTAGCGAGCATGCGCGTTTCCTGTCACTTGCGCTGTGAATCGTGCTGTGTGGAGATGCAGGGGAAACCGTATCTGATGGGGAAACACAGCTTTTTTTTCAATTGTGTTTTTGAACCCCATAATATCAGAAAACAAAAATACTATGTTTTCTTTACAAAAAAAGGAAAGCCTTTCTTCAAAAAAAAAAAAAAAGAAACAATTCTTGCTACAGCACTCACAGGTTTGATTACAAGTACATTGTTTTTATTGTGTCTTTTAGAGGCATATTGTGCCTCTCTACAAACACTGCAGCTGCACACCCTGGAGCCACATAGCAGAAATTGCTTGACATTGATAAAACATCTGGAGCGATAAAAGCGAAAAAACCAGTAGATGGGCAACAGAAGCTATTTTATAGCTGAGATGCAAAGGAAAACACAATTACTGGGGGAGGAGGACTGCAGAGCGGCTGAGTTATGTGCATGACTGAGGATGCACTCTCTCTGCCCCTTAACTCTGACTGACAATGAGGTTGAATCTCACAACACTGATTATAGCAAGTAAATTGAATGTCCATTTTTCTACCCTTTTAAACTAGTCCTGTAATTATCAATTCCACTTTAGAAATACAATCATTCTAAACTGTCAAGGTGATTATGCCATTTGCTGAGAATGAGTCAGGCTTCAAAAGTGTTATTGTTGTTACTATACAATATGCAAAAGAAAATGGAGAAAATAAAATAAAAAAAACAATATATATATTTTTAAATATTCTTAAAGATACAATTTATGTGATGCATGATGCATTTTCCTCTGGAACAAACAGTTGCTTTGTAACACATATTTATTGTCCCGCAATAGGGAAATTCGTTCTTTGCATTTTGTCCCCTCCCCTTGGGAAGCAGTGGGCTGCCATTGTGTGGAGCCTGGGGAGCAGTGTGGGGTTAAGAGTTCTGCTCAGGAACCCAGAGTGCTGTGGCTGTGCTGTGGGGATCAAATTGGGTAGTTGCAATTTTCTCAGAGCACAAGCACACTGCTCTAACACACTAGGCTCGTGGGATGATGTTCATTTTCTGGTTTTCTAAAGAATGTTACAAATAATATTTTAATAAAGGCCATTAAATGAGACTTCTGAAGTGGGAGGACTTTTATTTAAAATCTTGTTT
This sequence comes from Cyprinodon tularosa, assembly GCF_016077235.1. Classification (NCBI taxonomy): domain Eukaryota; kingdom Metazoa; phylum Chordata; class Actinopteri; order Cyprinodontiformes; family Cyprinodontidae; genus Cyprinodon; species Cyprinodon tularosa. The sequence goes on from NW_024038067.1 coordinate 89,776, forward strand.
AACTCTTATCTCTTGTAATGTTTTATAAAGAAAACTATAACCCCTTCGTAGCATCCAATGCAGGTCCAGCAGCTTCTTCCCCACCACCATCAGAGAGCTGAACTGTTGAAAACTCACTGCATAATTTCAATATATATATTTGGTGCTCTGAACTTCCATATCAATGCATTATTTTTTTGCACCATGTTTTTCTCCCACACTGTTTACATTTGATCACTGCTGCACTTTAGGAAATGGAAATGTCATGAAAGCTGTACAAAAGGAAATTTTGTTTCGTATACACTCTGTGGATAAAAGTGATAGTAAAAGTTGTCTGAGTCTAACGAATCAGCATATTACTTTTAGCAACTAGGGGAGCTAGACTATTATTAAATATTTTTATTAAATATCACTTGTTTTTTTTTTTTTTTAAGGTGCAGAGGATTGGAGTTGCTTCAATCCGGACACAGAAAGGGTTGCACAGAGGGCCAGAGTGGGAATAATTTTTAACCCTGGAGTTTTACTCCTCAGAGTGGGCTACAAAGGATAATGACCTATTATCATCAAGAACCACCTGAAGGTTAATTTTATTACATTACATTGTTCTTTAAAGGCTTTTCATTTAGTGCAATTTTCTAAAATACTTCCAATAAAGTACACTTTATTCGGGGTTGCTTAACAATGCAGATTCATGAGTACAAATTCCAAACATTATTCTTTATAAATTAGCCTTTTCAACAATATCAGAATCAACATTCTTTTCAAATAAGTGTTTACAGATAACCAGACCTTAAAAGTTATATAAAATACATAAAAATATTGATATTTCACACTTTTTCCTGTTTACCTAAATTCTCCTAGACCTGCATCACATAAAAATAATAATCTTAACAAGTTTAGCATAGTCAATATGGAAAACCCATTTGAACTTAACCAATTAAGAAATGCCAAGGACTAAATATTCAGATTTATCTTATGTTTCATAATATTCCATTTTACTCAATGATATATACTTTTTTTACCATTCACTTTTAATTCTAAATAACAGAACCATTCACCTGTATGGCTTGGGTATAGAAAGCATTTATAACTTATGCTTGTTTGTTCACACACTTTAAAAGCACCCTCATTTCTTCCATACTAATAGGAGCAATCCCATCATCCCTATTGGTTTTGCTTCTGACACTGAGTTACATCTTAAAAACATGATCATACATCTAAGCATACAGAACTAAACCATACTCTTAATTAGATTCATTTATGAGTAATCCTACCTCTCAATTCAGGCACTATGCATTCATGGCTGGTACTCGGTGCTGCTTTATAGTCCCTCTGACGGGCTACAAGACAAATAATCACATTTCTGTGGCATTGCATCATTCTATTATTTAAACTTTATAACATTAAATTATGCACCACAACATCCCAAAATGCAATGACCTGATAATTAACGTGTTCAGTGTTTTGCAGGCAAAGTTACACATCTTGACTTTCTCATTTTTATCAATTTCTTTCCAATTTTCAAACCTCAAGCTTCTTTTTACTAAAAAGCTGCCAATTTTTGCACATTTAACAGCATCCACTTCCAGAGCTTTCCTCTTTTTAAGTTGAGCTTTCTCCACACCACCCTTCCTCCTTTACTCTCCATCTTTCAGACAACATTGACCAACTACTGTAAGTGCACTGACCAGTTACGACAGGGAGGGCATAGAGAGATAAAGATGCCAGTGTAGACACATGCAGCTCAGAGATGGCAGTAGCAGCACAAGTGATTTAATCATGGATAAACACCAACATAAAATCCTTTTTAAATATTAACAGCCCTTGCAAGACAAAAATTGGACCAACCCACCAGGAACTGTCCAGGTCCTTCCAATTAGCCTCTGCGGGCCTACGTACGCGGCTAACAAACTTCGGAGTTTTACTTGTAAAATTAGCGACACATTAACCCCTCTAAAATCCTACATCAGAGAATTATTAGAGTATTATACAGAAAGTGTTTGCTGATTGCCAACAACTTTTAAGAGGAGAGTGCCATGAAGCCTTTTAAGGTACATACCATAGTTTTTCAGAAGTGCAACCCACTTCAACCATCAATACCCACCAAGGTATGGTAAATGGCCTGTACTTATATGTTTTTTTAATTTAGGAGGCATTACTGAAGTGCTTTACACTAAGTTCAGTCAGGCACCCATTCACGCGCACACTCACACACTGATGGGGGCAAGCTACACTGTAGCCACAACTCAGGGACAGAAGCGAGGCGGCTTTACAAAGATTCCACTGGGCCCTTTGACCACCATCAGCAGGTAAATCAGGTGAAGTGTCTTGCCAGAGGACATAACAACATTGAAAGCCGTAGCTAGAGCTTGAACCGACAACCCACTGGTTGCAAGGCAAACTCCTGCATCCAACGCCACTGTCTAGCCAAAGTGCAGTGTAATGCCATTAAAAATGATGTACTATATCTGTGGATATACATTTTAAGATATATCTTCATCAATAGAAACAATATCTAAAGTCACCTTGTTTGTTTGTAAAAAAAAAAGAAAAAGAAAAAAAAAGAATTGCAGTAAATTGAAACCCCTCAGGGCTTGCTTACCTGAGTTAAGGTCAGTGTTCATGATTTAAACATAAGGAAGAGATGGCATACATAGCATCCATGAGTTCTCATATAAAAAAGGGTTCCTGGAGCATTTACCTTAATTGAAAGAGCCATACTTTCTGCCCCACAGCAGGGCATCTTGAAGGTGAGTGTCCGGATAATGCAGATGGACTTGGGTCTAACTTATCCACAATAGTATATGACAAAAGAATCTGTAAATTTAGGGCCCAGCAAAGACGGATCTATAGATCCAGCAGCAGTTGGGGAAAACTTAGTGGCCATGGAAATTGTGCTTTATATTTACTGTAACTGGAGGAATAGAGAGTGATTCAGTCTTGTAGGGGTTAAAGCCATCACTCTGGGATTCAGTTCCGAATGATATAAGATCTCATTCCTTCCATCAGCCTCTCCACCACCACACTTAAACCCCCATCTCCATGTAGAAGATGCTGCGATAATGGCTAATCTTTAGCAGAACATCCAGAGGCAGACACCTCCTTTCCTGCTACTTGTGAACTCACTTTGATAAGGCCTCTGTCTCTGCCTACTGCAGGTAAAGCAACTATTGCTTAGAATTACTTCACAAAACATCACTTCAAATAATCCAAACTTAACCTTTAATTTAGTGGATTTGCATGTCCAATACCTGAAGATTTGTTCTCAGTCAATATGCAAAGTATTTAAATTGATTCTAAACAGGTGTATCCAAATGCAGACCTGGCAAATACCTACAGTATTATGCATGGACAAGTTTTTTTTTTAAATTATTATATTATTAAATTGTTAAGTGTTAAAAATGTATATAAAATTAACTTTTTTTATGTAGATAATGACCAATGATGGTAAAGTTGCAGAAGTTGAGCATCGTCCTAAACGACGGGGAACATACGCTCCATTCCTGTAAGTAAACTAATCTGAAGCTTAATTGCTGAGTTTGGAATAATCTTCTTAAGAAGCTTTAACTCCTGAAAGATATTTAAAGCCCTTATGTTCCAAAATCCAAATGTTTAGCTGGCTGATTTATACCCTCTATAAAGTCATTTTGCGTTTGCACATTCTGGAGAGTTGTGTGAATTTCACCGAGCCATCTTAGGGAAAAGTTTAGTAAAATCTTTTTCAATCAATTCATTAGAAATGAATGATTTTGCAATAGCGCAAACATTGAGTCTTCTATTGTACATCAAGGTGGACCAACTTTAAACCACTACTGCTTGCAAAATTGTTCAATTAAACCTAATTTTTTTCGAATATTTTTTGGGCAGTAGAAAAAAAGAGTTTAAACATTGCAAATGGATTTAAGTCCGAACTCTCCAGGTAGCCTTAATTTCAAGCATTCAGTTTTAAACCCATTAATGTCATTCAGTTTATTATTTAGCTGCATAAAACAAATGTGACTGACCTCAAACTGGTCAGTCTGGACAGTCTTTGTCAGTAGTTTCTTCTAGTGAACAAAACTAATCAGAATCAATTATTAATTACAATAGATCCCCACCCTGAAGAACAATAGCAGTATAACATCAAAACCATGTTTGACTGTTTTTCCAAAAGGTGCATTTATTTTTGGCATCCTAGTCAACAAAATAATAACTTAAATATTTTGACTGTCATAAAGATTTTTTTGGAGGGATATAAGATGAGTCTTTTGATGAGTTTTTTTCTTTGAATTCTCCTGACAATTAAATTTTAGTCTAGTCTTTCATATTGTTGATTCATGAACACTGACCTTAACAAAGGCTAGGGAGGTCTAAAATGCATTTGATGTTATTTGTGACCTACTGGATCAGGGTTTGATGGACTCTTGCAGTAATTTGCTGGGCCATTGATGTAAAAGTTCACCACAGTTCAATTCGTGGATGATGGCTCACTCTTTGCCTCTGGAACCCTTTCTAGACTATTCTTATTGGGGGAAGCAGGAGATAATGTGTTGCTTTCTGACATCTGTCATCTGTATTTTGTTGTCATGGAGATTCTCTGTAATCAATGTACTTTGTGATCTTGTAGTTAGGTATGGGTTAGGGTGGAGGTCAGGGTGAGGGTCATGGGTCAAGGGAACCAAGAACTGGATCCCCCATTCCCCCACACACCCCTCCTCAAAGCACGGGCACGCACTGACCACAGGTATGTTCCCCGGGGCCGCTTCTCCACCTGCCCATGAGGCCACGGCCCACGCTCACCGACAGTCTTTCCCCGCAGTGTCCCACGGTTCAAAAAATTAGGCTTATAGCCTGCATTATGGTAAGTATTTTTCTAGGTTCCAGATTGTTGCGGTAAGTATTTTTCTCTTTCCCTTACTTTCAGGCAATTGTGTTTCT
>NW_024038068.1:0-93754 GCF_016077235.1 Cyprinodon tularosa
GTCTTAACCTGTCCCTCCCCTCCTAGTGTCCCCGTCCCTGCCCTCCTAGTGTCCCCCGTCCCTCCCCTCCGAGTCTAACCCGTCCTCCCCTCCTAGTGTCCCCCGTCCCTCCCCTCTGAGTCTAACCCGTCCCCTCCCTCCTAGTGTCCCCCGTCCCTCCCCTCCGAGTCTAACCCGTCCCTCCCCTCCATAGTCTTAACCTGTCCCTCCCTCCTAGTGTCCCCCCTCCCTCCCCTCTGAGTCTAACCCGTCCCTCCCCTCCTAGTGTCCCCCGTCCCTCCCCTCTGAGTCTAACCCGTCCCTCCCCTCCAAGTGTCCCCCGTCCCTCCCCTCCGAGTCTAACCCGTCCCTCCCCTCCTAGGGTCCCCCGTCCCTCCACTCTGAGTCTAACCTGTCCCTCCCCTCCGAGTCTAGCCTGTCCCTCCCCTCCTAGTGTAACCCATCCGTCCTAGTCTAACCCGTCCCTCCGTCTCGTCCTCAGACTTGGCTCCGCAGCTACATCAAGCTCTTCCAGTCGTCCTGTCAGCGCTGCGGTCGTTTCCTGCAGGACGGCCTTCCTCCAACATGGAGGGACTTTAGGACCCTGGAGGCGTTCCATGACACATGTCGTCTGTAAATAATTTGTTCCTGTTTTGATTGTAAATAAATTTTGAGTTTTTTTCAGTTTTTTCTGTCTTTATTGTGAACCGTCCTATGTGTTGCACGGCCTGATGCTGTTACCATGGTGATGACCTGTAGGTCAGTTGAATCAGGAACAGCTGATTTAGGCTTTTCATTAATTGCCCTTTAAAACTCTTAAAGATTGTTTATTGTTTATTTATTTGGATCCCCATCAGCTGTCAGTAATTTGACAGCTACTCTTCCTGGGGTCCCTTTAAAATTATACAGATACACATAACATTTTAAATGATCACATCATAAGAACCACGATACATTTCAAATTATATCACATTACAGTCCAATATGTTACACAAATATTCATATATTAAGGCTTTCAACAAAGTGTTTTTTAAAAGTGATTTAAATGCACCTTTCGTAGTAGCAGTCGAGATGTTATGAGGCAGTTTGTTCCACAGAGTCACAGCTCTGAACAACACAGACCTGCACACTGCTTCTGTTCTCGGAATGGGTCGAGTCAAATGACCAGAAGCTGCCTGCCTGGTTGAATAATTGTGCTCATTTCTCACATAATGTAACAAACTGAACAAAAGAGGTTTTCCACAAACAATAATATTTCTCAGGAAACACAAAACATTAAATTTTAGTCTCTCCTCTACTCTGAGCCACGACAGACGCGCATGCAGCCCAGCAGAGCTCTGAGTCCACACTAGTGCCAGCCTGGCCGCTCTGTTCTGTGCGGTTTGTAATTTAGCCAGATGTTTCTAAGCTGCACCTGAACACACCACAGAGCAGTAGTCCAGGTGAGACAGCACTAACGATTTAACCACCAACATTCTAGAGGCTGAGGTCATGAAAGATCTAAATCTTTTAATACAAGACATATTTCTTCCCATATTTTTCACCACCATATCTATATGTTTTTCCCAGGATAGCTGCTCATCAAATGTTACTCCAAGTAGTTTCACCTCTTGAACCTGTTTTATGTCCATATCCTTTAGCACAATATCAAGTTTATCATCACATTTTTTATGCCTAGCTTTAAATAACATACACTTTGTCTTTGAAACATTCAAGGTTAGTCTGTTCTCATTAATCCAGGCAAGAAGCACCTGCAAATCCAACTGCAGTGTTTCTTTTAACTCTGATATCTTTGTTGCTGCAAAGTAAAGTGTAGAATCATCTGCATAAAGAGTTATGTTGCACCTTTTTAGGACAAATGGCATGTCATTAATAAAAATTGAGAAAAGCAATGGTCCTAGGCAACTGCCTTGTGGTACACCACACTGCATTTGTTGAGGTGATGAGAAGCTTCCATTAAAAAACACACATTGTGATCTAGATGTTAAATAGTTTTGTATCCATTTCAGAGGTGTGGCACCAAATCTGTATGCCGATAACTTTTCAAGTAACATTTGATGATGCACTAAATCAAATGCAGCACTAAAATCCAGAAACACTGCACCAACTATCAGTTTTTTGTCTATGCTAGACAACCAATTCTCCGTCATTTCTGTAAGGGCTGTACATGTCGAGTGATTTTCCCTATATGCATGCTGTGATTCAAAAATCAATTTGTTACAGTTTAAATATGTTGAAATCTGTAAAAAAAAAAACTTTTCCAGCAATTTACTAAGTATAGGCAGAATACTAATGGGCCTACTATTGACTGCAGAGAGGCTAACATTGGTAGTTTTTGAAAGAGGAAGTATTTTAGCAGATTTCCACATTTGAGGGAAGACCCCTTCTGTCAAGCTTAGATTAAACAAATGGCAGACTGGTGAAGCTATAACACTTGCAGCCATTTTCAGTAATCTGCCATCAATCTCATCCATTCCTGATGGTTTTTCCGTAAAAATTCAAAAAATATTCCTGATGGTTTGTTTTCATGTAATCTTAGAAGCAAACTTTTAACTTTATCTGTGCTTAACAATTTAAATGTGAAATGACAGTTTTTATTCTTAACAATCAAATCATTGATTATTTGAGATGAAGTGCCCAGATTGCTGTAACACTTTGTGTCATTCATTAACTTATATATTTTATCAGAATAATATTTACCAAAATGGTCTGCAATATCTTTACCTTTTGTTAAAAAAAGTCCATTCACTTCTAAAAATGCTGCTGTCTTAATTTTGCTTCTGCCCATTAACTCATTCCAGGTATTCCACAGTTGTTTACCATCATTTTTCTTTTGGTCTATCGACTTTCTATAATAATCCCTTTTTTTCTTTCTATTGAGCATAGTCACTTTATTTCTCTCTTTACAATAAGCTTTCCATTTCACAGGAAATGCCACTTTGCCTAAAACACAGGCTTCTTTTTTCAGGGAGTCTCTATGTGCCATGCTCTGTCTAAGCTCATCATCAATCCATGGGGCTTTGTTTGCTTTTACTGTAAACTTTTTAAGTGGTGCATGATTATTTACTACTGAGAGAAACAAATCACTGAAAAATTTAACGGCCATATCCACATCTTTTGTACATAGCACAAGGCTCCAATCTATCCCTCCAAATCACTGATGAATTCCTCCATCTTAAAATTTTTATAACTTCTTCTAAGTATTATTTTTGGCCCACTTTTTGGCGCTTTACCTTTTCTGGCTAAAGCTACTATATTGTGATCTGAAAAACCAACTGGAACAGAAACTACCTGAGAGCAACTAGAGCTATGGTTTGTGAATATGTGATCAATGCGTGTTGAGGACATATGCCCAGATTCATTACAGAATGTTCTAGTTGGTTGTTTGTTTAAGATTACAGATTCTTAATACATTTTTTAGCTTTTTCTTAAGATGACAAGTTTTTGAGAGCCAGTCAATATTCCAATCTGCCAACACATACATCTCATAACCCAAATTACACATGTTTGACAGAATAGAGCACATTTCATCAACATACAGTGCACTGGAATTTGGCGGCCTATAGATGCATCCAACAATAATTGGTCGACAAACAGGAATATGTACTTCTAAGCATAAACATTCAACCGTAGGAACCTTTAGGTCCGTCCTAATCTTAGCAGGGATTTGGCTTTGTGTGTAAAAAGCAACTCCACCTCCAAAGAGATTCCGATCACGTCTATAAATATCGTAGTCAGATATAGCCACACAATTATCAACAATCGTCTGATCCAAATGGGTCTCCGATACAGCCATAATATTTATTCCTTCCTTATGAACATAACTGTATAATTCATGGACTTTGTTTCTTAAGCTCCTTACATTAATATGAGCAATTCTCACACCTTTTTCAGGTAGATTTAGATCCATGAGTCTGTTTGAGGTACATTATAGCATATTTAACAATGTGATGCCATCATATTGCATGTTTCAATCCCTGCTTTTGGGTTTAACAATCAAGCGATCATAACTGATGACTGCAGAGTCACCTCTCGCTCTTGCCTCTCTTAGAGCAGGTAACAGCTCTGCTGTCTTCTTCCTCAGTCTCTCTGAAAAGTTCTCATTAATGCATATGGAGGAGTTTTTCCGCTGGGCTCTTGCTCGCGCCATGATCAGCTGTTTGTCTTTAAAGCGCAGCAGATTTACCACTATGGATCTGGGTCTATCATTTCCACCCCTGAACCTTCCATTTCTGTGAGCTCGCTCAATCTCTACTGGGGCCTCCATTTTCAGTTGTTCAGAGAGTAACTTTTTGACTTTGATTTCAGTGTCCTCCCAGGTCTCCTCAGGCTTATCTGGACCCAGTCCTCTGATCACAATGTTGTTTCTCCTAGACTGATTCTCCAAGTAGTCTATTGTTTCATCACAGGCCTTGACAGACATGTCAGACTTAAAACTCTTCAGCTCCTTGTTCACTACTTCCAAATCAGTCTTTTGAATTTGTGTTTGCTTTTTTAAGTCATCAATGTCTTTCTGTGAGTAGTTTAAACTCACTTTAATTTCCTGCACCTCTCCCAGAAGTGAATCCACCCTTTTGTTCACAGAGTCCAGGATCATTTGACAGAAGCCACTGAAGGCCTTCTGCCTCTTCAACAGCTCCTCATAATGATCCTTTTGTTGCTCCAGCATAAGCTTAACTGCCTCCATTGTCACATATTCAGCTTCCTCTGTGTTGCTTACTTTGTTTCCACCCTTATTGCGAGTAGTGGTCATTCTGTAGCCTCCTTAGGAAGAAAATAAACTCACAGTAGCAGTAGCACCAGTAGCATAGAGCTCCTCCACAGCTCAGCTCAGGGTAGCAGCAGCAAACAGGTTCCTTCTGGCTGTGTTCAGTGAGAGCATCTTCCTCCTGAGGATGCACATGGCGACAGCAGAGAGAAACAACTGCTGGTGTTTAAGATTCATTGCTCATAAAAATAGAGTTGTGTCCTCTGAGAGCAACCAGAGGAGCTGCTGCTGACGGGTAGATGAACCGCGGCTGGCCTGAAGCCATCGCTGATCTCCCTCCTCATCAAACCGTCCTCCATGCGCCGCTCTTTCTGTCTTTAGTTTTTATTCGAGTGATGTAACACTGACTGTTTTTGGTGCCATCTGTCCAACCAGCTGTTTCTATGACGATCTCTGGCCGAGCTAATGCTAACGCCAGGCTACACTGTACAAGTTTTCCCCTTGTGGTGTAGCATCCAGGGGGATCGGCCTCTGACGACCCCATCAGGGATCAAAGGTCGGGAGAAAAACAGGTTTAAATGAATTCTTCTGTTTTTAGGCGGCATCAGAGCATCGGGCCAACGGCGTGAGAACAAACATCAGAACCTTTCATCTCCCAGTCTGAGCTGTAGCTGCGTGCGATCATTGAAAACATCGCCGGCTTTAGGAGGGGAGAACTTTTCAGACCGATACTAACTTTAAGCTAAGTCTGAATGTTAAACACAGGTGAAGCAGCTGTTTATCTTTAGGCTGTTTATAGCTTAGTGATTTAACCACCAGGTTTGCAGAGAACTATCTAAAGCTCTTTATCATTTCCTCTGAGAGAGGAAAAGGTAGGAGGGGCGCTAGGCTCCGCCCCCTCCCTTACTGACCCTCTGATCGCATGGAGTACGGTGCAGTGCTGATGTCACTGCGCATGCGCCGCAGTGAAACAAATGAATGTACCCTGAGCTGCTCAGCATCCCTCTGTGACGACAAAGAGTCTGATGCGCGGCGCGTGACGGTCAGACGGAACCACGTCCCGGTGGCAGTAGGTTCGGTACCGAGAGCGGAAACATGAGCTGCAACTGGGGCACCGAGCTGTGGGTAAGTGCGATGCTTCTCACCGGGACGGAACCGGGCGGCCACCGGTTGGCGCCTCTGTCTGCCATAGCAACACGGAGGGTGACGACAGCGTCTGGCTCTGCAGCATCATGGAGGATGCATCATCCATGCATCCATCATGTAGAGCCTCCCCATCACCTCCTCAGACCTCCTTATCTAAACCCCCAGAACCTGCTTCGGTCCGGACGTTTGGACCGAAAATGTCCGCTGCAGCAGGAACCTTTTCTAACCTGAACCTGCAGCTGTAGGCAGCCTGCAAGGCAAAACCCTGGGCGAAGCCTGCTCCAGGACTTCTAGTTAATACGAGGGTTCTGACCCAGCATGGGGGGTGGGGGGGTACCGGGCCTTTAGGGGGGGTGATACCGGGCCTTTGGGGGGGTGATATCAGAGCTTTGGGGGGGGTGATATCAGAGCTTTGGGGGGGTGGTACAGGGCCTTTAGGGGGGGTGATAACAGAGCTTTGGGGGGGGGTGATATCAGAGCTTTGGGGGGGTGGTACCGGACCTTTAGGGGGGGTGATAACAGAGCTTTGGGGGGGTGGTACAGGGCCTTTGGGGGGGGGTTACCAGAGCTTTGGGGGGGGGTGATATCAGAGCTTTGGGGGGGTGGTACCGGACCTTTAGGGGGGGTGATACCGGGCCTTTAGGGGGGGTGATACCGGGCCTTTGGGGGGGTGATATCAGAGCTTTGGGGGGGGTGATATCAGAGCTTTGGGGGGGTGGTACAGGGCCTTTAGGGGGGGTGATATCAGAGCTTTGGGGGGGTGGTACAGGGCCTTTAGGGGGGGTGATAACAGAGCTTTGGGGGGGTGGTACAGGGCCTTTAGGGGGGGTGATATCAGAGCTTTGGGGGGGTGGTACAGGGCCTTTAGGGGGGGTGATAACAGAGCTTTGGGGGGGTGGTACAGGGCCTTTGGGGGGGGGGTTACCAGAGCTTTGGGGGGGGGTGATATCAGAGCTTTGGGGGGGTGGTACCGGACCTTTAGGGGGGGTGATAACAGAGCTTTGGGGGGGTGGTACAGGGCCTTTGGGGGGGGGTTACCAGAGCTTTGGGGGGGGGTGATATCAGAGCTTTGGGGGGGGGTTACCAGAGCTTTGGGGGGGGGTGATATCAGAGCTTTGGGGGGGGGTGATACTTTACTACACTGGATTATAACTTCTACATTAATTTAGATCAAGTTGTTATTGTTTAAAGCAAAGTTCTGGTCCTGGACCCTAACTAATGGCTCCCTGGGCCCAGTGAGAATGTTCAGTTTCCAGATTTAAAGACTTTCTATCAACAGGTAGAAATGAGAGATGATTTAAATTGTTATTGATTTAACAGCTGCTGGTTCTAGATCTTTTTTTGAACTCTGGATCCTATGATTGGAGGAAAGACAGACATCTCAAAGACCCGAACCCAATGAATCCCAGTCCCAACCAAACCACCATGTTTCTGTGGTTTCAGGACCAGTTTGATAATCTCGAGAAGCATACCAGCTGGGGCATTGACTTCCTGGAAAGATACACCAAGTTTGTGAAAGAGCGAGCTGACATAGAGCTGAGCTACGCCAAGCAGATCCGGTAGGCTTGTCCCTCCTTGGACACCTACAGATGCCTCCTACCTGTCCCTTCTGTTCACCAACCCATCTGTCTGTCTGCAGGAGCCTCTCCAAAAAGTACCACCCAAAGCGGAGCAGAGAAGAGGAGAGCAGGTCAGTAGAGTATAACCCATAAAGAACAGGAAAATGAACCGAGCCACTGAGTCCCGCCACATGTTCACATCTCCATCTCTCACCTCAAAGCAGTCAGCTGAATGAAAGGGTGAAACGTCATCAGTGACGTCAGGCGATCCAGCTCCACCAACTGCTCGACTATAACTACCCTATTAAAGTTAAAGTGAGCATCGAAGCATCGGGTTGGAGCTACCACCAGTAATTTGTGTGGGAGTGTTGACCTAGTGGTTACAGCAGTGCCTTATGCTCTGAGAAGGTTGCAAGTACCCGGTTCGATCCCCACAGCCTCCACTCTGCATCCCTGAGCAGGACCATAACCCCACACTGCTCCCCGGGCGCCGCACAATGGCAGACCACTGCTCCTTAAGGGGAGGGGTTAAATATAGAGTTTACCCATCGTGGGACAATAAAGGGATTTGCATTTTTTCTATTTCCTGCAGCTACTTCAATTCAGTTCAGTTTATATCTAGAGCTCCAATTCCGTAAAAGTTTAAAAATAAACCACTGGACTTGGTTTCCAAGGTTTGAAGACGTTTCGCTTCCTCTCCAGGAAGCTTTCTCAATTCAAATGTCTGGATCCGCAGTGAGTTTGAGGTTTATATAGACAAGGCCTTGTATTGCTTGGAAACATGCAAATTGGTTTCCAAGGTTGGTTTCAAACCTTGGAAACCAAGTTCAGTGGATTGTTTTTAAACTTAATGACTGAGGATCTTCATCAGGATAGAGCTCCAATTAGCATCATGTAATCTCAAAGCACTTTACAGAGAAAATTAAACCAGATCATCTGGTCAGACTGGTTCAAAGTTTTCTATCTAAGGAAAACCAGCTGATTGCATCGACACATCGACTCACACAGCAATCCCTCACACTAAGCATGCTTGTTTTTTCTTCACATTCTATGCCGTATGTCAGCACAAGATCCAAAGTATGAAGATGAGAATGTGTGGGACTATTCACACTCTGAACAAAGCCAATAGTGTCTAAGATAGCATTAAAGGCTGCTCTTAAGCTATCGCCTTCAATGTCAGCATGGATGTTAAAATCTCCCACTATGATGACCCTGTCAGTATTTAATACCAAATCAGAAAGGAACTCTGAAAACTCATCTAAAAATTCAGAGTAAGGACCTGGTGGACGATACAAAGTTACAAAAAGAAGAGGTTTTCTGGCTTTGAAATTTGGATCAGGGAAATTAAGGGTTAAATGATCAAAGAGTTGTAGGTATTAACTGTTTTGGGAGTAATCAGTAAGTCAGACTGGAAGATTGTTGCTACTCCTCCTCCTCGCCCAGAACTTCTGGGGATGTGAAAATTTAAATAGCTTGAAGGAGTTGCCTCATTTATGCTCACATAATCCTCTTGCTGCAGCCAGGTTTCTGTAAGGCAAAACAAGTCAATGTGATTATCACAAATCAAGTCATTAACTAGCAGACTTTTAGAGGAAAGAGATCTTATGTTAAACAGACCACATTTAATCGTTTTAACTTTTTCCCCAATTGGAGTTATTTTAATTAGATTATCATTATTTTAATTAGTTGCAGACCGGGCTGTGGAGGACAATGTTTGCTGTCTAACCATAAAGACGGCTGTTTTCTCTGTGTCTCTGGTCCCTTTAGGTACACATGGTGTTTGGCGTTTGCAGCAACTCTGCAGCAGCTGAATGAAATGGCAGCTCAGAGGGAGGATTTGGCTGACAACCTTCACACACAGATTGTCTGCGAACTGATGAAGTATACCCAGGAACTGAAGGCCGAGAGGAAAACAGTGAGTCAGGAAAGACAGACGCCATTCTAACCCCAAAGACTGATGCAGACTAGATCTGAGCCCACACTAACAGGCTAACACAGGAACTAGTTTTCCCAAATATGTTTCTGTTGTTTCACCAGTGGCTAGAGCAGTTTGAACTGAAGGACAGAGCAGCTAGTGATGGCATCAGAGGAGAATCAGATACTCAGCCAGAGTCTCATCGACATTTAAAGTCTAAAGGCGGTCAGAACAAGCAACCGCCCTAAATCTGGGACAGAATAACCACACAGCCAGCCATCACCTTTATCTAAAGATGTTATAATAAAGCCTTGAATTTAACATTTTTGATTGGGATTAATAAAGTATTTCTTAACTGAGTTAACTGAAATAGTTTTTAAATTGTTTGCAATTAAACTCTGGTCCAAAGACTATAACTTCTGTTTTGTCTGCATTCAGAAGCAGAAAGTTAAGAGTCATCCAGGTTTTTATGTCTTCAGACATGCCTGTAATCTATGTAATGGGTTAGCTTCATCTGGATTATAGACAGATATAGCTGGGTATCATCAGCATAACAGTGGAAATTAATCCCATGCTGTCTAATAATTCTACCAATTGGGAGCATGTATAAAGTAAAGAGAATTGGTCCTAGCACTGATCCCTGTGGTACTCCACAGGTAACCTTTGAGCGTGTTGAAGATCTATCATTAACATGAACAAACTGAATTCAATCAGACAGATAAGATTTAAACCAGTCTAGATCTGTTCCTTTAATTCCAACAAAATATTCAAGTCTTTCTAAAAGAATATTATGGTCAACTGGATCAAATGCATCAGCTGTCTGATCTACTTTCTATAGTTCTAGTGAGGACGCAGGCAGCAGCGTCTGGATCAGCTGTCTGATCTACTTTCTATAGTTCTAGTGAGGACGCAGGCAGCAGCGTCTGGATCAGCTGTCTGATCTACTTTCTATAGTTCTAGTTAGGACGCAGGCAGCAGCGTCTGGATCAGCTGTCTGATCTACTTTCTATAGTTCTAGTGAGGACGCAGGCAGCAGCGTCTGGATCAGCTGTCTGATCTACTTTCTATAGTTCTAGTGAGGACGCAGGCGGCAGCGTCTGGATCAGCTGTCTGATCTACTTTCTATAGTTCTAGTGAGGACGCAGGCAGCAGCGTCTGGATCAGCTGTCTGATCTACTTTCTATAGTTCTAGTGAGGACGCAGGCAGCAGCGTCTGGATCAGCTGTCTGATCTACTTTCTATAGTTCTAGTGAGGACGCAGGCAGCAGCGTCTGGATCAGCTGTCTGATCTACTTTCTATAGTTCTAGTGAGGACGCAGGCAGCAGCGTCTGGATCAGCTGTCTGATCTACTTTCTATAGTTCTAGTGAGGACGCAGGCGGCAGCGTCTGGATCAGCTGTCTGATCTACTTTCTATAGTTCTAGTGAGGACGCAGGCGGCAGCGTCTGGATCAGCTGTCTGATCTACTTTCTATAGTTCTAGTGAGGACGCAGGCAGCAGCGTCTGGATCAGCTGTCTGATCTACTTTCTATAGTTCTAGTGAGGACGCAGGCAGCAGCGTCTGGATCAGCTGTCTGATCTACTTTCTATAGTTCTAGTGAGGACACAGGCAGCAGCGTCTGGATCAGCTGTCTGATCTACTTTCTATAGTTCTAGTGAGGACGCAGGCAGCAGCGTCTGGATCAGCTGTCTGATCTACTTTCTATAGTTCTAGTGAGGACGCAGGCAGCAGCGTCTGGATCAGCTGTCTGATCTACTTTCTATAGTTCTAGTGAGGACGCAGGCGGCAGCGTCTGGATCAGCTGTCTGATCTACTTTCTATAGTTCTAGTGAGGACGCAGGCAGCGGCGTCTGGATCAGCTGTCTGATCTACTTTCTATAGTTCTAGTGAGGCATAGAAGGTCCACTGTGTTTCTGTCTCTATGAGCCTCTGAAGCTTCGGGTCTGAGTCCAGATCTAGAGCCTGATTGCTGCTTTCTAGCAGGATTAGCTGAAGCTAGGTACTAACTGTGAAATGTTCTTCCTTTGGTCCAGAAACAAAGACCTCCGGATCCGGACTGTGTCTGGATCATTTTAGGATAATTTATAGAGTTAATGGAATAGTTTTCCATCTTACCTTTATGTCCATTTCTCTGTCCAATTAACTTTTTCTTCTTTCAGCATTTCCAAGATGGCCGCCGTGCTCAGCAGCACATAGAAAGCTCTTGGAAGCAGTTAGAATCTGTGAGTACCGACCACTTTCTTTTTACTGACCCAACTCACCACCACTGGACCCTCCTGCCATTAATATTATGCCTCCATCCTTAAGCTGAACAGAAAGGACTGCTCTTTGTCTCTTTGATAAATATTATTTTACCTTTCACAACCACTTTGCACACAAATCATCACAAATGATTGTTGAACTAGAACACAATCAGCTAGATAACTAGGAAAAAAAACCCAGTAAAACATTAATAACTTGGACAAAAATCAAAGCAAAATCAATGTTGAGAAGATTAAACACAAAAACTTCTCCATCCCATAAGTTGCTGGAGTCTCTGAAAATCCTCGTTTGATCAGGTCCAGATCAAAAGAGGATTTTCTCTAAACCCAAAATCCCAGAATATTTCAAACAAAACAGATCCTTAAACAGAGACTAGAGCAATCTTAAGACCAAACCCCAAGACCTAATCTGAGCGGAGTGTCTGCAGTTCAATGCAGTGAGGAATGCTCTGATCTTTATATTGGAGAAACCAAACAACCTCTCCACAGACGCATCGCTCAATTTTAGCAATATCCCTCAGATGAAAGAAGGAAATTCTAGAAACCTCTTTGATGTGGGATTTAAATGACAGGTCCTGATCAAAAATAACACCAAGATTTTTTACTTTATTATCTGAAATCAGTTTAATCCCGTCCAAATGAAGTGACTGGCTAATCAGCTTCTTTTGCAGAGACTCTGGTCCAAAGACTATAACTTCTGTTTTGTCTGCATTCAGAAGCAGAAAGTTAAGAGTCATCCAGGTTTTTATGTCTTCAAGACATGCCTGTAATCTATGTAATGGGTTAGCTTCATCTGGATTATAGACAGATATAGCTGGGTATCATCAGCATAACAGTGGAAATTAATCCCATGCTGTCTAATGTAAATTACCCTTATAATGTAAATACGCGTGGATGTTATGTTATTTTTACTTTTTTCTTATCTTATTGTGTTGTGACTGTCACTATGTGTGAAGCTGCTGCTACACTGCAATTTCCCAGCTTGGGATAAATAAAGTACATCTATCTATCTATCTATAATAACTCTACCAATTGGGAGCATGTATAAAGTAAAGAGAATTGGTCCTAGCACTGATCCCTGTGGTACTCCACAGGTAACCTTTGAGCATGTTGAAGATCTATCATTAATGTGAACAAACTGAATTCTATCAGATAGATCAGATTTAAACCAGTCTAGTGCTGTTCCTTTAATTCCAACAAAATATTCAAGTCTTTCTAAAAGAATATTATGATCAACTGTATCAAATGCAGCACTAAGATCCAACAGGACGAGCACAGATACAAGTCCATTATCTGAGGCCATGAGAATATCATTAGTGACTTTCACCAGAGCTGTTTCAGTGCTATGATGAGCTCTAAAGCCAGACTGAAACTCTTCAAAAAGTTCATTATGGTGGAAGTGATCGCACACTTGTTTGGCAACTACTTTCTCAAGAATTTTAGATCAGAAAGGAAGATTGGATATAGGTCTATAATTGACCAAGTCATCTGGGTCAAGAGACGGTTTCTTAAGCAGAGGTTTAATTCCAGCAACCTTAAAAGCTTTAGGTACATATCTCTGTAACAGAGATAGATTAATCACATCTAGAATGGAGGAGGAGATCAAAGGGAATACCTCCTTAAATAACCTGGTTGGAACTGGATCTAACATCCAAGTTGAAGGCTTAGATGAAGACAATAATTTTGCTAATTCAGAAAGTTCAACTGGATCAAAGCAGTCTAAACCCGGTTCAGATTCCATGACTACCTCAGGTACAATCGTGGATAGAGGAGTGCTTATGATCTTATTTTTAATAAGATCAATCTTATTTATAAAGAATCCCATAAAATCATTGCTGCTAAGAGCAGGTGGAATGGACGGTTCAACAGAGCTATGGCTCTGGGTGAGTTTGGCAACTGTATTAAAAAGAAATCTAGGATTATTCTTATTCTCCTCTATTAATGAGGAGAAGTATGCTGCTCTTGCTTTACAAAGGGTCCTCTTATACAGCAGTAAACCATTTTTCCAGACTAGGAAGGACTCCCGCAGGCCTGTGGAGCGATATTTTCTCTCCAGTTTCCTAGCATTTTGCTTCAAAGTACGCAGCTCTGCATTAAACCAAGGAGCCAGCTTTCTATTTTTAACCGTTTTCATTTTCAAAGGAGCTGCGTTGTCTAAGGCAGTACGCAGAGAACTAGCAACCCCATCAACAAAATCATCAACCTGTGAAGGGGAATAAGCTAAGCTTTTGCACTCTGCAGCACTGCTCAGCGACACAGAGAGAGAAAGTGAAGCAGATTCTTTAAAATGTATAACTGCACTATCTGATAATGATCTACTAAAATTGAACCTTCTTTTGGGGGAGGAGAACTCTGTTAAAGTAATCCTGAAGGTTATTAGAAAGTGGTCAGAGAGGACAGGGTTGTGAGGAAATACTGTTATTTCTTCACATTCTATGCCGTATGTCAGCACAAGATCCAAAGTATGAAGATGAGAATGTGTGGGACTATTCACATATTGAACAAAGCCAATAGTGTCTAAGATAGCATTAAAGGCTGCTCTTAAGCTATCGCCTTCAATGTCAGCATGGATGTTAAAATCTCCCACTATGATGACCCTGTCAGTATTTAATACCAAATCAGAAAGGAACTCTGAAAACTCATCTAAACATTCAGAGTAAGGACCTGGTGGATGATACAAAGTTACAGAAAGAAGAGGTTTTCTGGCTTTGGATAAGGGAAACTGTCATGGTTTTTAGGTGCTTGGCCCAAATGCAGAACTAACACAGGAGGCAAGAGCAGTTTCAGATGTTTATTAAACAAACAGCAAGGAACACGGAAACTGGAAGCTGAGGATCGCTAGAGTAAACAGGTTAGGCGGGACTTGATCAATCTGTGGTGAGAGCAAAACTTAGACACGTCTGGGAGATCGGGAGAACGAGTGAGAGGGAATGTTAATGAAAGCTATCACCGGATGATGGAACCGGGCCGGGGGGAGTGGAGAGGCGGACTCAGTGGGGAACCTCTTCGAGATGTTGTCAGGTGACTGAGTGACAGGTGGGCAGCTGATGAAAGTCCATGAGGAGGGCCCCGAGCAGCAGGGGCCGAGGAGGGATATGGGGGGAGCTGATGGAACCAGAGGGACTTGGTAGGGTCTACAGCCCGGCTTGGTACCACCAGGAGAGCTGGAGGGATTGTTCGGAGGAGCATCCAGAACAGTCAGAACATGAGATCTTCCACTGACGACGTCTGAGCATGAGGGACAGCTGGAAAGGTTTTCCATAATGAGAAGCGACCTGCGAAACACAGGAGACTTGAGTTAGTGCAGGAAAAGGTAAGCTGTCAGAGACAGAGGCCTGCAAGCATACCAACAAGGTTAACACTCTGGCGTCCATCAGCTGTCCGAGAGCTGCTTATGTGGCGGGGCCGCACGCCACTGAACGAGCCACAGATGTACCACACCCACCTGTCAGCTCCAGCCACCTGCAGAGAAGAGAGAAAAAGGCAGAGCCTGCAGAGTCCTGACAGAAATTAAGGGTTAAATGATCAAAGAGTTGTAGGTATTAACTGTTTTGGGAGTAATCAGTAGGTCAGACTGGAAGATTGTTGCTACTCCTCCTCCTCGCCCAGAACTTCTGGGGATGTGAAAATTTTTAAATAATAAAACCAGTTACAGAGATGTTAAAAATGCATTAAACTGTGATGAGGCTTAAAATGGACTGGATCAGCTTAGCTGGCCCCAGGAGGTCCGGTCCGGTCCAGCTGAAATAAAGGAAAGGTTAGAGCTGAGGTAGCAGGGAGCTAACAATGCTAGCCAGTCCAATGTCTCTTCAGACACAGATGGTAAGGCCACATTGGTTGGTCAGTCGGCTCAGTGAGCATTAGCCTTATTCGGGTCAGAACCATTAGCTGTTTGACCAGAAAGCTTATTTCTAATAAAACATAAACACAGCTAGCTATTCTACACAGGTCACCCAAGCAGAGCACTTATCAAGCATCAGATGGAAAAGAGGAATGTTGTTTGGGCTCGGTGGAGTGGAAGAGGCTTTCTGCCCCGTCTTCGGTCCAGTCTGTTCGTCCAACAGCAGCTTTCAAAGACATTTGGATTAATCAGATGCAATAAGAGGCAACTTTGCAGGGGTTCATTTATAACTCACAGAAGCCTTAGACGGTACATCTCCCTTTAGCTACGCCTGTCCAGGCAGCCCAGGCAGCGGGTCAAGCAGGTGATGGTCTTATAGCATGGGTCAGTGGCTCCTAAAAGCGGGTTCACAAAACGCTGCATTCAACTCTGTTTGAATCGCAGGAAAAGACGCCATCGGCTCCCTCTGAATCGCAGGAAAGGTAGTCTGACTCTGTTCAGTAAGCACAGAGCTCTCCACAGGGATTTGGTTGCTACTTAGCGTAGCTTTCAGCTGAGAGCCGGCGCATGTCTAGCCTTACGCGGCCACTGTCAACAGGAAGTAGAATATAAATCAGAGGGAGTCGCAATGACATTTGATCTCAGCACCAGAGGTTAAGGAAAGCCCTCCACACTGGTTCCTTTCAGACCTCATCAACATTTAAACTGGTTCTTTAAAACAGTCTGAGCTCCAAAATGTGAGATTGTTGTTATTTTTTTCCTGTTTAGAGTAAACGGCGATTTGAGCGCGACTGCAAGGAGGCGGAGCGAGCTCAACACATCTCAGACAGAATCGAGCTGGACAAGGCGGACGGAGAAAAGGTTCTACACCCTGAGACACCAGAACATTTGGTCAGCAGGAGAAGCTGAGTTATACAGCAAAGCTAGATCACCATCATTTACCTGTAACTCACCTGCATCAGCTAGCAATGCACCGTTTCACAGCTTCTCTGCTGCCAGTTAGCTCACAGTCGCTCCATAGCAACCAAGCACTTTGATTTACGGTTGTTATTTCTGTTGAACTGATTAAGTCTCTGTTCTCTTCTCAGCGCTGCTCTCTGAAGGTACGTCTGTTTTTAGAAATATCTCACTTTTTTTCTAGAAAGAGATTACCTGGCATGTGGCCAAAGCTAACCTGTGATGTTTTTGTCGTGACCGTTTTCAGGCTCGCCAAACAGCTCAGCAGAAACAACAGGCTGCTGAGGAATCCAGGAAAGATTATGTCACCATTTTAAACCAGTTTAACAAGGACCAGCACCAGCACTACCGCACTCTGGTACCAGTCATCTACCAGGTAAAGCCCACCTCTAAAGGCCATAGTGGGCAAACCAAGCTCCATATGGCTGGCCCAACATCAGCCCCACGGGAGACAGTTTCACGTGCCCCTCATGGAGAGTCTTCTGAGAGGAGCTATTGGAGAGCATCCTTCTAAAGCAATGATCACGGTTAATATCAGCAACAACGTTGGTCCCCAAATCATGGTTTAAAGCCTAAAAGCTTTATAATCACTTGCAGCCTCTACGGACTGCAGCAGGAAGTGCTTGACGGCGGGCCGGCTGCAGAGAGCCAGCATACTGTTTTAGTAGCATCATCATCCTGATGGACCGGCTGCACGTGTTTTCAGATGGACTTTCTAACCTCACCATTGTGTGGCTCCCGGGGAGCAGTGTGGGGTTAAGGGTCTTACTCAGGGACCCAGAGTGGACACTATAGGAGTGGGGCTCGAACTCAGAACCTCTGGGATCCAAGCTCTATGCCGTGACCAGTAGGCGGCCACTCCTCCTTTGGTGACAGATCCTTCTAGATCTGTGTTGATTCTCTGATAACAGATCCAAGTCTTAAAGATTGTGATCTCTGATTATAGATCAGTTAGTATCAGATCCTTCCTCAACAAGCATTCAAACTTTAATCCATAATCCAGGGATTGAATAAGTTGTCAACAGATGAGGTGTAGAGCGTTTGGTAAATAACTGAATGATTGTTTTTCAGCGTATTCAGGACATGGAGGAGCGGCGCATTGAACGAATCGCTGAAGCGATGCGTTTATCTGCTGAGTCGGAAAGGAAAGTGCTTCCTGTGGCAAGTCGCTGCCTGGACGCCATGATGGACGCTGCTGAAAGCATTCAGCCGAGGAAAGTAAGTGTTTATTTTAACTATTTGTTTCTGTTCATCGGTTTTTTAACAATTATTTTGATATTGCATCAGAATTTACTTTTTCCTTTTTTCATTTCTTCTGATTTGTTTGTTTCTTAAATGTTGGATTAAAGTCATGCTACATCACTCTTAGCTTGAGTTACAGCTCCCCTGCTGGGTGCTTTTAGAGCTGCAGCTCTGTTTGCAGATCTATCCTGCCTTTAATCATCATAGCTGTGTGTTTGTTTGCAGGACACTGGCCATGTTGTGGAGGTTTATAAATCCGGCTTCGACCCTCCAGGTGACATTGAGTTTGAAGACTACAGCGCCACCATGAGGCGGAGCATCTCTGAATCCAGTTACCTGGACAACCGGGCTGAAGGCCGGAGACAAAGCAGGAAGCTTTGGCCATTTTTACGTAAAAATAAGGTAAGCCCCACCAGGTAGCCCCATCTAGTCATCTGGTAGCCCCATCTAGTCATCTGGTAGCCCCATCTAGTCACCAGGTAGCCCCATCTATTCATCTGGTAGCCCCATCTAGTCATCTGGTAGCCCCATCTAGTCACCAGGTAGCCCCATCTATTCATCTGGTAGCCCCATCTAGTCACCAGGTAGCCCCATCTAGTCATCTGGTAGCCCCATCTAAGAGGTGTTCTACTGACATTTAACTGTGTTATATGACTAATTCTGAATAGATTTAGATCCATCTTCTTCAGCTTATCCGGGGTCGGGTTGTGGGGGCAGCAGCTTCAGTAGGGAGGCCCAGACGTCCCTCTCTCCAGCCACATGGTCCAGCTCCTCCGGGGGAATCCCAAGGCGCTCCCAGGCCAGCAGAGAAACATAATCCCTCCAGCGTGTCCTGGGTCTCCCCCTGGGCCTCCTCCCAGTGGGACGTGCCTGGAACACCTCACCAGGGAGGCGTCCAGGAGGCATCCTAACCAGATGCCCGAGCCACCTCAGCTGGCTCCTCTCGATGTGGGGGAGCAGCGGCTCTACTCTGAGTCCTCTCCGGATGACTGAGCTCCTCCCCCTATCTCTAAGGGAGAGCCCAGCCACCCTACGGAGGAAACTCATTTCAGTCTGTTGTATCTGGGATCTCGTTCTTTCGGTCATGACCCAAAGCTCATGACATTAGATGAGGGTAGGAACGTAGATCCACCGGTAAATCCAGAGCTTTGCTTTTTGGCTCAGCTCTCTCTTCACCACAACAGACCGGTACAGCGCACGCTTCATAGCAGACGCCTCACCAATCCGCCTATCAATCTCCCGCTCCATCTTCCCCTCAGTCATGAACAAGACCCCAACATACTTAAACTCCTCCACTAGGGGCAGTACATCCTCCCCAACCCGGAGAAGGCCCTCTACCCTTTTCCGGCTCCAGACCATGGTCTCTGATTTAGAGGCACTGATTCTCATCCCGGCCGCTTCACGGTCGGCTGTGAACCGCTCCAGTGAGAGCTGTAGATCACGCCCTGATGAAGCCAATAGAACCACATCATCTGCCAATAACAGAGATGCAATCCTAAGGCCACCAAGACAGATCCTCTCAACACCTTGGCTGCACCTAGAAATTCTGTCCATAAAAGTTATGAACAGAATCGGTGACAAAGGGCAACCTTGGCGGAGTCCAACCCTGATTGGAAACGAGTCCAACTTACTGCCGGCAATGCAGACCAGGCTCTGACACAGGGACCTAACAGCCCCTATTAAAGGGTAACACCATTTTTTTTTCCATTGTTTCCTTGATTTTCCGTTATTCCATCATGTTCTACTCACCCATATGAGTTTAGTGTCATTTGGAGCCGTTCTGAAGATATTCCGTTAGGTTATATCCAGTAACGTCTTCCTATGGGCAACGACTTGAAGGCACAAACTAAACTGTTCATCATTTATTCTTTATGGTACGTCCGCCGTTAGATTTTTTCTATTTATATTTTTAAAAAACAAAGCAGAGTATCCCCCACAGGACCCCCGAGGTACAGGGTCAAATGCCTTCTCCAGATCCACAAATCACATGTAGACTGGTTGGGTAAACTCCCATGCACCCTCCAGGATCCTACTGAGGGTGTAGAGCTGATCCAGTGTTCCACGGCCGGGACTAAAACCACACTGCTCCTCTTGAAGCTGTGATTCGACTATCCGACGGACCCTCCTTTCCAAAACCCAGGAATAGACCTTACCAGGGAGGCTTAAGAGTGTGATTCCTATATAGTTGGAACACACCCTCCTTTTTTAAATAGAGGGACCACCACCCCAGTCTGCCAATCCAGGCCCCTAATGTCCACACAATGTTGCAGAGCCGCGTTAACCAACACAGCCCCACAACATCCAGAGCCTTAAGGTATTCAGGGTGAATCTCATCCAACCCTGGGGCCATGCCATCGAGGAGCTTTTTAACCACCTCAATGACCTCAACACCAGAGATGGGAGAACCCGACACGGAGCCCCCAGACTCTGCTTCCTCATTGGAAGACGTGTTGGTGGGATTAAGGAGGTCTTCGAAGTACTCCGCCCAGCAACATACGACGTCCCCAGTCGAGGTCAGCAGCACACCACCCACACTATGAATAGTGTTGGTGCTGCACTGCTTCCCCCTCCTGAGACGCCAGATTGTGGACCAGAATCGCTTCGAAGCCGTACGAAAGTCTTTCTCCATGGCCTCTTCCCGAAATATTCCCACGCCCGAATTTTTGCCTCAGCGACCAGCCGAGCCACCTGCCGCATTGACTGCCGGTAAATATCAGCTGCTTCTGGAGTCCCACAGGTCAATAAAGCCCGATAGGACTCCTTCTTCAACTTGACAGCTTCCCTCAATGCTGGTGTTCACCAGCGTGTTTGTAGGGTTGCAGCCGCAATTAATTGCATCAGTCAAAGGTTGTTAATCCATTTTTTCCTGTCCACTTCCTAACTGCAATCTGTAATCTGTATCCAGCCTAACTCTAATCTTCCTCCAAACTAACTCTAATCTGTCTCCAGCCTAACTCTAAACTAACTCTAATCTGTCTCTAACCTAACTCTAATCTGTCTCTAACCTAACTCTAATCTGTCTGTAACCTAACTCTAATCTGTCTGTAACCTAACTCTAATCTTTCTCTAAACTAACTCTAATCTGTCTCTAACCTAACTCTAATCTGTCTCTAACCTAACTCTAATCTGTCTCTAACCTAACTCTAATCTGTCTGTAACCTAACTCTAATCTGTCTGTAACCTAACTCTAATCTGTCTCTAACCTAACCATAATCTTTCTCTAACCTAACTCTAATCTGTCTCTAAACTAACTCTAATCTGTCTCCAGCCTAACTCTAAACTAACTCTAATC
Source organism: Cyprinodon tularosa (assembly GCF_016077235.1). Classification (NCBI taxonomy): domain Eukaryota; kingdom Metazoa; phylum Chordata; class Actinopteri; order Cyprinodontiformes; family Cyprinodontidae; genus Cyprinodon; species Cyprinodon tularosa. The sequence goes on from NW_024038068.1 coordinate 20,902, forward strand.
TGTCTCTAACCTAACTCTAATCTGTCTCTAATCTAACTCTAATCTGTCTGTAAACTAACTCTAATCTGTCTGTAAACTAACTCTAATCTGTCTCTAACCTAACCATAATCTGTCTCTAAACTAACTCTAATCTGTCTCCAGCCTAACTCTAAACTAACTCTAATCTGTCTCTAACCTAACTCTAATCTGTCTCTAACCTAACTCTAAACTAACTCTAATCTGTCTCTAACCTAACTCTAATCTGTCTCTAACCTAACTCTAATCTGTCTCTAGCCTAACTCTAATCTGTCTCTAAACTAACTCTAATCTGTCTCCAGCCTAACTCTAAACTAACTCTAATCTGTCTCTAACCTAACTCTAATCTGTCTGTAACCTAACTCTAATCTGTCTCTAACCTAACTCTAATCTGTCTGTAACCTAACTCTAATCTGTCTGTAACCTAACTCTAATCTGTCTGTAACCTAACTCTAATCTGTCTCTAACCTAACCATAATCTTTCTCTAACCTAACTCTAATCTGTCTGTAACCTAACTCTAATCTGTCTGTAACCTAACTCTAATCTGTCTGTAACCTAACTCTAATCTGTCTGTAACCTAACTCTAATCTGTCTGTAACCTAACTCTAATCTGTCTCTAACCTAACCATAATCTGTCTCTAACCTAACTCTAATCTGTCTGTAACCTAACTCTAATCTGTCTGTAACCTAACTCTAATCTGTCTGTAACCTAACTCTAATCTGTCTCTAACCTAACCATAATCTTTCTCTAACCTAACTCTAATCTGTCTCTAAACTAACTCTAATCTGTCTCCAGCCTAACTCTAAACTAACTCTAATCTGTCTCTAACCTAACTCTAATCTGTCTCTAATCTAACTCTAATCTGTCTGTAAACTAACTCTAATCTGTCTGTAAACTAACTCTAATCTGTCTCTAACCTAACCATAATCTGTCTCTAAACTAACTCTAATCTGTCTCCAGCCTAACTCTAAACTAACTCTAATCTGTCTCTAACCTAACTCTAATCTGTCTGTAACCTAACTCTAATCTGTCTGTAACCTAACTCTAATCTGTCTCTAACCTAACTCTAATCTGTCTCTAACCTAACTCTAATCTGTCTGTAACCTAACTCTAATCTGTCTGTAACCTAACTCTAATCTGTCTCTAACCTAACCATAATCTTTCTCTAACCTAACTCTAATCTGTCTCTAAACTAACTCTAATCTGTCTCCAGCCTAACTCTAAACTAACTCTAATCTGTCTCTAACCTAACTCTAATCTGTCTCTAACCTAACTCTAATCTGTCTGTAACCTAACTCTAATCTGTCTCTAACCTAACTCTAATCTGTCTCTAACCTAACTCTAATCTGTCTGTAACCTAACTCTAATCTGTCTGTAACCTAACTCTAATCTGTCTGTAACCTAACTCTAATCTGTCTCTAACCTAACTCTAATCTGTCTGTAACCTAACTCTAATCTTTCTCTAAACTAACTTTAATCTGTCTGTAACCTAAATCTAATCTGTCTGTAACCTAACTCTAATCTGTCTGTAACCTAACTCTAATCTGTCTGTAAACTAACTCTAATCTGTCTGTAACCTAACTCTAATCTGTCTGTAACCTAACTCTAATCTGTCTGTAACCTAACTCTAATCTGTCTGTAACCTAACTCTAATCTGTCTCTAACCTAACTCTAATCTGTCTGTAACCTAACTCTAATCTGTCTGTAACCTAACTCTAATCTGTCTGTAACCTAACTCTAATCTGTCTGTAACCTAACTCTAATCTGTCTCTAACCTAACTCTAATCTGTCTGTAACCTAACTCTAATCTGTCTGTAACCTAACTCTAATCTGTCTCTAACCTAACTCTAATCTGTCTCTAACCTAACTCTAATCTGTCTGTAACCTAACTCTAATCTGTCTGTAGACTAACTCTAATCTGTCTGTAACCTAACTCTAATCTGTCTGTAACCTAACTCTAATCTGTCTCTAACCTAACTCTAATCTGTCTCTAACCTAACTCTAATCTGTCTGTAAACTAACTCTAATCTGTCTGTAACCTAACTCTAATCTGTCTCTAACCTAACTCTAATCTGTCTCTAACCTAACTCTAATCTGTCTCTAACCTAACTCTAATCTGTCTCTAACCTAACTCTAATCTGTCTCTAACCTAACTCTAATCTGTCTGTAACCTAACTCTAATCTGTCTGTAACCTAACTCTAATCTATCTGTAACCTAACTCTAATCTTTCTCTAAACTAACTCTAATCTGTCTCTAACCTAACTCTAATCTGTCTGTAACCTAACTCTAATCTGTCTCTAACCTAACTCTAATCTGTCTGTAACCTAACTCTAATCTGTCTCTAACCTAACTCTAATCTGTCTGTAACCTAACTCTAATCTGTCTGTAACCTAACTCTAATCTGTCTGTAACCTAACTCTAATCTGTCTGTAACCTAACTCTAATCTGTCTGTAACCTAACTCTAATCTGTCTCTAACCTAACTCTAATCTGTCTGTAACCTAACTCTAATCTGTCTGTAACCTAACTCTAATCTGTCTCCAGCCTAACTCTAAACTAACTCTAATCTGTCTCTAACCTAACTCTAATCTGTCTCTAACCTAACTCTAATCTGTCTGTAACCTAACTCTAATCTGTCTCTAACCTAACTCTAATCTGTCTCTAACCTAACTCTAATCTGTCTCTAACCTAACTCTAATCTGTCTCTAACCTAACTCTAATCTGTCTGTAACCTAACTCTAATCTGTCTGTAACCTAACTCTAATCTGTCTGTAACCTAACTCTAATCTGTCTGTAACCTAACTCTAATCTGTCTCTAACCTAACTCTAATCTGTCTGTAACCTAACTCTAATCTGTCTGTAACCTAACTCTAATCTGTCTCTAACCTAACTCTAATCTGTCTCTAACCTAACTCTAATCTGTCTCTAACCTAACTCTAATCTGTCTGTAACCTAACTCTAATCTGTCTGTAACCTAACTCTAATCTGTCTCTAACCTAACTCTAATCTGTCTGTAACCTAACTCTAATCTGTCTCTAACCTAACTCTAATCTGTCTGTAACCTAACTCTAATCTGTCTGTAACCTAACTCTAATCTGTCTCTAACCTAACTCTAATCTGTCTGTAACCTAACTCTAATCTGTCTGTAACCTAACTCTAATCTGTCTGTAACCTAACTCTAATCTGTCTCTAACCTAACTCTAATCTGTCTCTAACCTAACCATAATCTGTCTGTAACCTAACTCTAATCTGTCTGTAACCTAACTCTAATCTGTCTCTAACCTAACTCTAATCTGTCTGTAACCTAACTCTAATCTGTCTGTAACCTAACTCTAATCTGTCTCTAACCTAACTCTAATCTGTCTGTAACCTAACTCTAATCTGTCTGTAACCTAACTCTAATCTGTCTGTAACCTAACTCTAATCTGTCTGTAACCTAACTCTAATCTGTCTGTAACCTAACTCTAATCTGTCTGTAACCTAACTCTAATCTGTTTCAAGCCTAAGTCTAATCACCCACCTGGTGGCTGACCTAACTAAAGTTCCCTAATTTTTCCGTATCTCCTGCAGCTGTTGCATCTCCTCTCATCCCCAAGACAGCCACCGCCCCCTCCTCCCACCTCCCCCTCCCCTGGAGAGTTGGTCAACAGCTCCCAGTCACCGCCAACAGGCTCCAGAGAACCAATCACACAGCGGCTCAGTGATCTGATGAGCTCTGGGTCCAGGACCAGGAAGCAGTGTCTGCGTAGCATAAAGAGAGGGGTATGGACACACACACACACACACACACACACAAACCTGTCTCTCCATCTTTGCAGGGCCTTTCCATTGATTTTCATTAACTTCTAAAGCCTAACCGTGACCTCTGACCTCTGACCCTAACCATTACAGTTTCAACACTAACTACAACTCAATTCACACCTTAGCCCTAAACATAACCTCTGACCCAAAAACAGCAAATGGTCCCCACAACATGCCCTTTTCCCTCAGATACAGCTTCTCTTTTCTAATGGTAGAAAATGGCCTGCAGCTGGTCTGATGACCAGTGGTTGTAAAGTGAGACATTTTCCTGGTCCTCACAAGGTATTTAGGGCTAAGGTGTCAGTTGGGTTAGGGTGAGGTATGGGTTAGTAATGGTTAGGGTGAGGTATGGGTTAGTAATGGTTAGGGTAAGGTATGGGTTAGTAATGGTTAGGGTGAGGTATGCATTGGTAATGGTTAGGGTGAGGTATGGGTTAATAATGGTTAGGGTGAGGTATGGGTTAGTAATGGTTAGGGTGAGGTATGGGTTAGTAATGGTTAGGGTAAGGTATGGGTTAGTAATGGTTAGGGTGAGGTATGGGTTAGTAATGGTTAGGGTGAGGTATGCATTGGTAATGGTTAGGGTGAGGTATGGGTTAATAATGGTTAGGGTGAGGTATGGGTTAGTAATGGTTAGGGTGAGGTATGGGTTAGTAATGGTTAGGGTGAGGTATGCATTGGTAATGGTTAGGGTGAGGTATGGGTTAGTAATGGTTAGGGTGAGGTATGCATTGGTAATGGTTAGGGTGAGGTATGGGTTAGTAATGGTTAGGGTGAGGTATGCATTGGTAATGGTTAGGGTGAGGTATGGGTTAGTAATGGTTAGGGTGAGGTATGCATTGGTAATGGTTAGGGTGAGGTATGGGTTAGTAATGGTTAGGGTGAGGTATGCATTGGTAATGGTTAGGGTGAGGTATGGGTTAGTAATGGTTAGGGTGAGGTATGGGTTAATAATGGTTAGGTGTAAGGTTAGGTTTAGGGTTAGGGGACTGAAAGGGTTGAAAATGACATTCAATGGGAGTCATCACATGGTCCTCACTGCATATAGCAGAACAAACGAGGGTGTGTGTGTGTGCCTATGTGAAGTATCAGTGGAGCCCATGTGTGAGTACATGTGTGTTGTTTGCATGTGGAAGGGGTTAAAGGTTAGATGGTGTTTCTGGTAACCTGATCTAGGCCTGAGCGTGAGTATTAGCTTTTCCAACACGCTGAACCGGACTCACTTTCAGCTTTCCTCTCCAACTGGACACCAAAGATGCTTCCTATCAACTTCAGCCCAGCCATGTCTAAACATTTAGAAACAACCTCCTTGGAGGGTAATCTGAACTTACGAACCTTTATGTCAGCACAGTGAGTCTGCCTGAAATAATCGTTCTTCCACACCACGTCTACTCAGTGGTTGGACCTTCCACCATAACATACAGGGACGTTTTGATAAGGAGGGAGGGGCCAAATCCAAAATAACACTTATTGTTTTGAGAGCAGGCTGCTCAGGAATTTACCTTCAGCCTTAAAGTCTTTAGTCGCTGTGCTCCACATGACGAATCCAATATTCCATATTTGTTGGGCTTTTCCGCCTTGAGGCGAGCGTGAACATCCAAGACATTATCCCATCTCACCTTTGAGTTCAACCACCGCAGCCAGCCTGCGCTCAATCGCACCCAGCATACGGCTCAGCTCCCAATCTTGCTCATTCACAGCCTTTGTGAGGGCGTGAACCGCTGCAGGCGGCCTGATCAATGCCCAAACTGCTGCCGACATCCTCTGTAATTATAGATACATCAGGTATCCTCCAAATCCAAACACGAGAAATCTGAGTATTATAAATCCAAACATCCTCCACTGACATCATTGTAAAACAAACCATCCTCCAAGTCTTCCAGGAGTCCATGGTGCATCCCACGAAGTATGTCCCGGCAGGACAGGACGGGTCCCCTTTTCCCTGACTTCCAGTTGAGAAAATTTGATCAATTCTAACCCTGACAGACCAGCTGACCAGATCCAGTGTTTGAGTTCGGTTGAAATGAAGAAAGAGTTCAGAAAAGACAAGACAGCAAAGCAGAGACAGTTCAACAGTGTTGAACGCAGCACTGAGGTCCAATAGTACCAGAACCGCGGTTCTGCTATGAGGTGAGTCTCTGTACGGAGGAGAGGGAGGAAGCCAGACTGGAAGATGAAGAAGCAGCAGAGTAGAAAGCATCAAAGCTTCTTCTTAATCTGACTGATGAAGCGAAGGTTGGAGACGGGCCTGTAGTTCTGCAGGAGCAGCTGGTCCAAGTTCGTCTCTGACTCTGTAGAACCAGGACTGCTGACCCAAATGTAGGTTCTATGTCAGACGTTGTCCAAAGGGTAACCTGATAGAACAGATCTGCTCCTGATAGATTGGGTCAGAACCAAGATAACTTGGTCCAGACTCTCTGTGGACCTTGTGTGGTTCTGAAGAACCACCATTCTGGACCTGGCCCTCACACACAGCAGAGACTGAACCTCCAGCAGCAGATCATCTTCTACTCCTCGATCATTTAGTCCGTCCTGCTGGGTTGGATCGTCTACAGAACAGGAAATGAAACTCCGCTCATCTTCATTAGGGGAACCTTCTGATGCTGAATGAAGGAAACACCTGATTAATCTGATGTTTTCACTTGCATTGATGTTCTCCTTGTCTTTTTTCATGCCCTCGTCTCATTGGACAGCTGTCCCTGAAGCTGGTTAGTATGCATCCCGGTCTGTCCCAGATCCACACCTGAGTGGCTCCTAATGAAGGTTGCTGAACTGTTGCAGGGCTCCAGCCTGACCGACTGCAGCCACCTTCCTCCTGAGCAGAGGCGCAAGAAGCTTCTGACCCGAATAAACAACATCAACCAGGAGATCCAGAGAGAGCGAGAACAAAGGTAACAATGCCCCCCCTCCCCTGGGGGGGTGGAGAAGGTAGAGGACCTTCACCTCTGACTGCAGTCAGAAGGTCAGAACCATCCATAGAACCTAGAATATGATCCTGACTGGATAAAAGTTCTCAATCTAGATGTCCAATGTCAGAGCTTCACTCTACATGCAGTCATCCACACCTTGATGCCTCAGCCACAGCTGCTCTGGGGCCCGCTGATAGAAGAGAGGCTGCAGTAGGGGCCAGCTGAGTCAGAGGAGCCACATCAGTACAGGGCATCTACCATTAGCAAGCTGGGATTTAAACCAGCAACCCTCTGACTGCAGGGTGAGCTCGTACATCCTGATTCCTTCATCTCTGCTAGAAACGTTAAAAACATCAGCTGATCTGAAAAGAAACGATCATAGATCTACGTCAGGAGAACCAGGGGAACCTTCTGGATGGAGATGATCACGAAACAGACCAGGAGTCGGCTCATCTTCATCATCATCTTCATCACCATCATCATCACCATCTTCATCACCATCATCATCATCGTCATCATCTTCATCATCATCGTCATCATCTTCATTGTCATCTTCATCATCATCACCATCTTCATCATAATCATCATCTTCATCATCATCACCGCCATCATCTTCATCATCATCACCGCCATCATCATCACCATCATCATCATCTTCATCATCATCACCGTCATCATCATCATCACCATCTTCATCATAATCATCATCATCTTCATCATCATCACCGTCATCATCATCATCATCTTCATCATCATCATCATCATCTTCATCACCACCATCATCATCATCATCACCATCTTCATCAAAGTCATCATCATCTTCATCATCATCACCGTCATCATCTTCATTGTCATCATCATCTTCATCATCATCATCATCACCATCTTCATCATAATCATCATCTTCATCATCATCACCGTCATCTTCTTCATCATCATCTTCATCATCATCATCATCCTCAGGGTAGCTGCTGATTACAGGAAGAGAAAAGGTTTAGAAGTTCCGTTTGATTCCAGCTGTAAACAGTTGAACTGTAACTTTAAGGAGTTTTACCTCCAGCTGAAAATGATCCTGTAATAGTTTATAAACTTCCTGCCTCCTGCTGCGGCTCTGATGGACTCTAAACTTCACCGCCGTCGTTTTAGAAATGCTTTTACCAACATGCCTGTAAATGTGTTTCAGCAGAAGGAGGTTGGTCCTCCATCCTTCCACTATTGATTCATAATCAATCCAGGTTTCTCCTCATTATGGAGCTCCATCACAGAAACTACATAAAACTCTCCTCAGGTTTCAAAAGGCCAAACTGTTAGCATTAGCATCTGACTGAATGTTCTCAGGAGGATGGACCTCCATGCTGCTCAGAGCGCCACCTACAGGTTGATCTGTTGGAGCCCACAGAATGACGAAGACTCCTGGAGGTTAGAGGAAGATCAATTTAGGCCTTTTTTGTGGTTTTTAACTTGTTGCACTAAAGGAATAACTGAGTTAGAGCAGAACCGCTGAGCTAGATCCTCCAGATATCAAAGGTTAGTCAGGCTCAAACATTCTGCTCTGACGTCAGAACCCATTTAATGTGAAGATTTTGTAAATGTATTTGAGTTTTCTTCCTTCCAGGCATTAGAAGCAGAACCATAATTCACATCATCTAAGCATGCAGTCAGAAACTGGAGCCGTCAGACTCAGCTCTGTGTTTCAGAGACGCTCTGCTGAAAATGAGGGAGGTCTATGAACGAAGTCCACAGATGGGAGACGCCAGAAGTTTGGACCCTCGACTGGAGGAGGTGAAGCTGAACCTCCAGAGACTTGAGGAGGAATTGAGAAGGAACCAGGTGGGTGGTCCTTCTCAGAGCTCCTGGTTTCAGGGTAGGGGGGTAGGGGGCCCTGAACAGGCCTCTTATAGTACTTATAGTAAGAAATACATAAGAGGGACATTTCATATTTATTACTTTAAGCTTAGTCTGAGACTGAACCCACATAGCGGACACCTTGGCTGAATGGTTGGAGAAGGATGAGAGGTTTATGTGTCATAAAACGTGATAACAATGTATCATGGCAGCAGCGACCAGAAACAGCTCCCAACGATTCCACAAAATACGCCGTTCAAAATGCTACAAACCAGGCATTAAGCCTTCATCTACGACCGCCAACGCCTGCTGGAGCTACGGTCACTAAGCGTTCTAAATACAGATATTCTTCACCGTTTAAATGTAAACGCAACAGCAGCGGGCTCACTTACCAGGCCAGAGGAAGAGATGCACATGGCGGGCTAACGACAAAGCTATGGAGAAATCCTCACAGACCTCCGCTTCCATCAGTCCTGCTCACCCACATCCGCTCACTGGAAAAAGATGGATGATCTCTGACTGAAACTCTCATTAGAGGAGGAGATCAGTAACTGCTGCTCCATCATTCTGACGGAGTCATGGCTGCATCCAGCAATACTGGACAATACTATTAGCCTGGAGGGGCTAACGCTAAACTGCGCCAATAGGAACAAAGAACTAATCGGTAAGACTTGATTTTTATGATGGTATTTCTACATCACTACGAGGTCCTACTACATGCTACTAAGTTATTCGTATCTAATGTGAATATCACTAGTAGACCGTAGTACCAGTGAATCACCAGTATGTGTCAGCACTGCAGTGGAAATGTCTCCAGTCAGACAGATGATGTAAACGCTGACCCCGCCCTGACCTCCCCGCTGTTATAGGTTTGATTACGATAAGTAACCTTGAGATAAAAAGCCGCACCTCCTGTTTGTGAATTAATGATTGTTGATATATTTAACCCCCCCACACACACACACACACACACTCCGAATCCAACCCCTACATGCTGCATGTTGATGTACCTCCGTCCAGTGATGTTTAGCTCTTCTTTAATATTTTACTTTATATAAATATTTTTTACAGTGTCTTGTCTGCAATGTGGCAATAAGAATAGTTGCCTTGATGCCAAAAAGAGCCCAACAGGTTTTACTTTCACAGGTGGAGCAGTACGGCTTTCGCCACAGTGTTCCGCTTGATTTATGCATAGAAATAGCTTTATTATAATCATGCAGTGAGTTTTACAGATTAAATGGACACTGCAATGTAGGTAGAACAGAACTTACTTTATATTTTTAAGGTTTCTAAGGATGCTTGTTTTCCTTCTCAGACTTTGTTTCAACTACTTTCCATCTTCTTCTTTTGATTTTTTTATTCCTCACAGTCATGTGATTAAGCAGGATGGAGAACATCCCGTTACCATGGAGACTCCTCTGTGAACTTTAACTTTATCTCTTTACGTTGGACTGTTCTGCAGAGAGAGATTTAAATTTATTCAAAGAAATGGCTGAAAGACGGTCAGACTCCTGATGGCTAAGTGATTATTAACCTTCCTGTGTCTGGGCTCAACCAGTGAAAGAAGCTAAATCTGTTTTGTGCAGTGTCCCTATCTAATAAAAAAATAAAATGTCCCTTTGTTTGGAGTTTAAAAAATGCTGAGTAACAATCAGTTAAAGTGAAACAGTTCAGTTCATCCATACAGGTGAGCAGATCATGAAATTCCCAACCTTCCCTTCTGGTGTTCAGTGCAGATGGTCTCCAGGAACAGGGTCGTCTTCTCAGACTCACTCCAGCCTCTCTGGTCTTAAGTTATTGTAAACGTTAAATCTGAAGAGCCTTCTGAGAGACGTGTCCCTCTGAAGGAGTCCCAGCTCTCTGTCCTAGTGGACAGGTACTGGTAGTACTCAGTGGGAACTCTGGGTTCATACCGCCAGCACCCGGGACCCATTCTGGAGTTCTACGTTTCGCACTGAGCCATGTTCTCTGTGTGCAGGCATGGCTCTCCGAGGCAGACGGCAGTCTGTCCGATCACAGCAGTAGGAGACAGAGTGGAGGTTGTGGGTTGAACTCCCAGGCAACAACACCAGGCAGCAGCAGCTTGAAGCATCTGAATAACCGCAGCCCAGCCAGCAGAGAGAGGTGATCAGGACTAATTACTGCTTCTAACGATTGAGCTGAGCCTCTGAAGTGATTGGACTGAACTTTGCTCTCCCCTTCCAGCCCTGATGGCAGCTACACTGAGGACCAAGGAGCCGAACTTCACTTCAAGTCTCGCAGTTCAGAGTTTGATGACGACTTTGATGATGAAGAACCCTTACCAAGTATTGGCACCTGCAAGTCTCTGTATCCTTTCCAAGGTACTGACTCTGTTTGGACCATCTGGGACGGGTGGCCTGACGGCTTAAGACCTGAACTAAGGTAGCTAGTTCCGAACTCAGACTCACTCTGGGTCCCTGAGCAGAGCTTTTCACCTCAGATTAAACACTGAGACGGAGGGCTAATTTCGCTTCTGTGTGATAATACTGTAGAACGATACTATAGGACGATACTGTGGGACGATACTGTGGGACGATACTGTAGAACGATACTATAGGACGATACTGTGGAACGGTATTTTAGGATGATACTGTGGAACGGTACTATAGGACGATACTGTGGAACGATACTATAGGACGATACTGTAGAACGGTACTATAGGATGATACTGTAGAACGATACTATAGGATGATACTGTAGAACGGTACTATAGGATGATACTGTAGAACGGTACTATAGGATGATACTGTAGAACAATACTATAGGATGATACTGTAGAACGATACTATAGGATGATACTGTAGGACGATACTGTAGAACGATACTATAGGACGATACTGTGGAACGGTACTATAGGACTATACTGTGGAACGGTACTATAGGACGATACTGTAGAACGGTACTATAGGACGATACTGTAGAACGGTACTATAGGACGATACTGTAGAACGGTACTATAGGACGATACTGTAGGACGATACTGTAGAACGGTACTATAGGACGATACTGTAGAACGATACTATAGGACGATACTGTAGAACGGTACTATAGGACGATACTGTAGAACGGTACTATAGGACGATACTGTAGAACGGTACTATAGGACGATACTGTAGAACGGTACCATAGGACGATACTGTGGAACGATACTATAGGACGATACTGTAGAACGATACTATAGGATGATACTATAGAATGATACTGTGGAACGATACTATAGGATGATACTGTAGAACGATACTATAGGATGATACTGTAGAACGATACTATAGGATGATACTGTAGAACGATACTATAGGATTATACTGTGGAACGGTACCATAGGATGATACTGTAGAACGATACTATAGGATTATACTGTGGAACGGTACTATAGGATGATACTGTAGAACGATACTATAGGATTATACTGTGGAACGGTACTATAGGACGATACTGTAGAACGATACTATAGGATGATACTGTGGGACGATACTATAGGATGATACTGTGGAACGGTACTATAGGATGATACTGTGGAACGGTACTATAGGATGATACTGTAGAACGATACTATAGGACGATACTGTAGAACGATACTATAGGATGATACTGTGGGACGATACTATAGAATGATACTGTGGAACGATACTATAGGATGATACTGTAGAACGGTACTATAGGACGATACTGTAGAACGATACTATAAGATGATACTGTGGGACGATACTATAGAATGATACTGTGGGACGATACTATAGGATGATACTGTGGAACGATACTATAGGATGATACTGTAGAACGGTACAATAGGATGATACTGTAGAACGATACTATAGGATGATACTGTGGGACGATACTATAGAATGATACTGTGGAACGATACTATAGGATGATACTGTAGAACGATACTATAGGATGATACTGTAGAACGATACCATAGGATAATACTGTAGAACGATACTATAGGATTATACTGTGGAACGGTACCATAGGATGATACTGTAGAACGATACTATAGGATTATACTGTGGAACGGTACTATAGGATGATACTGTAGAACGATACTATAGGATGATTGTTGGGTTTTTAATCCAGAAAAATGTGAGTTTAAAAGATTAAAAGGAAATGATCAACACAGAGACAGGGTTTTGTGACGTCAGCGTGTGCCGGGTGGAGAGAAGATTCTGGCTTGGAAAGCCATCACCTTCTCCCACCGATCCCTTCATAGCAAAGCCTTTTATTAACAGTTTACAACATCAAACAGGCGGGCCTAAAACAGAAGAGCCAGTAATCATTGTCTGGGAGGATGCAGGTAACAAGATAGTGTGAATTGACCAACTGGCTGGATGGAAGTCACACAGCCGTGTGATTCTGCCTCATGACCTACAGGAGGTCATAAAAGTTTATGACCCTTCTGGTTGAAACACAGGATAGTTATCACTCTAACATTTCCCTCCTCTTATACATAAAAACATCAGCATCTTTCAATTCATATTGTATTCATAGGAGTAGGAATATGAGTACAAACATAACAGTCTGTTTTGTTTAAATCTTCAGCAACGCGCTTGGAATGCTGCCACCACATCTTGGCACTGTAGGATGACTTGCTGTGGATCCATCAAAAATCATCCTGCTCTTCCTTTGTTTCAGACACTCAGTTTGAGTTCCTAGGAACACCGGTCCAACAGTCATCACCGGGCAGCATAACCACTTTGGTTTTTCAGATCTTTGCCAGTCCGTCCAAGGAAACACCCACTAACCGGACTCTAAAAGACTGGGTTAGGTTGGTCCCTTCACCAGCGTTGAGACGAGTGGTCCTAAAAAAAACCAAACCCCTTTGAAGCTGGACTTCACCACAGATCTATACCTTAGTCGTGGGGTCCCTGTGAAAGTAACTGGGCTTTTTTGCTGAGGAAATGTTTTTATTCAGTTTACAATGACTCTGGTGGATCCAAGTGTTTCTCTCCTGGATCTTCACAGTGGTGGGGGTTGTTAGTTGCACTTATGTAGGGTCCTTCCCACCTCGGAGCTTTCCAAGTTTTCCTTTTGATGATTTTAATCAGCACTCGGTCTCCAGGCTTCAGGCCTTCCTGTGGGGAAACAAAAGGAGCACTAGGCAGATTACATGTTTTCTGAACAGTTTTGTCGCTGAAAAGCTTCAGCATCCACTTAGTTAGCGGGTCAATGTCATCTTGTTCTTTTTCTGCCCATGGCTTTCCTGTTTCTGCCATTAATTTTCTCAATCTATTTTTAACATCCTCGAACCATTTAACTGGGTTCTGTCTGGCTGGAGGTAAACCTCGACAGGCAGTCCGCATCTCTGCATCTGTCCATGGCCCACACACAAGAACAGTGGGTCCACAATCCAGTGGGTCACCATCTTGGGGTCCCGTGCGTTGACCACAATGAGGGTTGGCCACCTCCAACACCGGAAAAGCACATGCCCCCTCCCCAGGATCTTGGTCCTGTTCTTGTTTTTTTAATTCAGCCAATCTTGGATGAATAGGGGCAGATGGGCCCCTTCCACAAGCCTCCACTTGATAATCATCCCTGTAACACTTCGAATCAAGCTTCACATCCCCCCCTGATTCCTCCAACTCATGCTCACAAGAGTCAGCGGCACTGAGATCCATACCATCCACAGAGGACGACACGGACAGGGGGCCTGCTCCTGCTCCTCCAATATCACCACACGATGGTGGGGCTACTGGAGGAGGAACAGTGGCATGGCTGTGTTCATATTCACCGTGATGGGGTTTATGTCCACCTTCCTGCGCAGCTGATGCCACTGCTTGAACCCCATCACCCCCTTGAATTTGATTAGGGTCAGGATATTGAGGAAGCATACGGGATACAACAGTTTCTTCATCAGCTTTAACTTTTACAGCAGCAATTGTAGCTGTCTTTCTATCGTTCTTCTGTTGTATTTGGCTTTCCCTATTTTTTGCTTGCATAATCCACTTATTTAACTCTTCTAATTCTTTTCTGTATTTAGCTTGTTTTCTTTTTGATTTATACACCAACTTCATCTCCACCTTCTGCTGAATCTTTGTCAGCGGCTCAACTCTCAACTTTCCATCCCAGTCCTCCTTCTCAATCCACTTTCTGGCAAACTCTGGGTCACCACCACAACACGCCACCATCCATCTAACATCACCTGGCATTTCCTTCTTACTACTGCCTTGTCCCATTTTTAAAGAATTTAGTCCAGAACACAGCGGTTCGATTGTTTCCTCACACACTTTCACACAGTCACACACACCTAAGGCCTAATATTTTTTATTTTTTAACCAACATAGAGTCCCAGACTCGAATGCACAGAATACCCAGGTCCCAGACCTGTAAACAAAACTTGGTTTCGTCAAATATTCTTGCAACTACAACCAGTTATAGCTTTCACACAGAGGGTCCCAGACCCAAACGCACAGAATACCCAGGTCCCAGACTTGTAAACAAAACTTGGTTTCGTCAAATATTCTTGCAACTACATCTAGTTATAGCTTTCACACAGAGGGTCCCAGACCCAAACGCATAGAATACCGATCCCAGATCTATCACAACAAACCCTGTTTGTCAAATATTCTAGCGACTACAACTAGTTATAGCTTTCACGTGGTCCCAGACAAACTGTTGATAAAAAACTTTAGGCGTACCGTTTCTGTGCAGATCAGTCCTCAGCTTGAGTCGTCACCAGGATGTCCAGGGCAGGGCTGGACCAACCTATTGGCTCTGTCCGGCAAAGGGTGGACGGCTGTCGTCAGTTTCTTGGCCTTGGTCCCGCACGGTCCTGGACAATTGGATCTTGACTCCCGGATTTCGGCACCAAAAATGTTGGGTTTTTAATCCAGAAAAATGTGAGTTTAAAAGATTAAAAGGAAATGATCAACACAGAGACCGGGTTTTGTGACGTCAGCGTGTGCCGGGTGGAGAGAAAATGCTGGCTTGGAAAGCCATCACCTTCTCCCACAGATCCCTTCATGGCAAAGCCTTTTATTAACAGTTTACAACATCAAACAGGCGGGCCTAAAACAGAAGAGCCAGTAATCATTGTCTGGGAGGATGCAGGTAACAAGATAGTGTGAATTGACCAACTGGTTGGATGGAAGTCACACAGCCGTGTGATTCTGCCTCATGACCTACAGGAGGTCATAAAAGTTTTTGACCCTTCTGGTTGAAACACAGGATAGTTATCACTCTAACAATGATACTGTAGAACGATACTATAGGATTATACTGTAGAA
Source organism: Cyprinodon tularosa (assembly GCF_016077235.1). NCBI lineage: Eukaryota > Metazoa > Chordata > Actinopteri > Cyprinodontiformes > Cyprinodontidae > Cyprinodon > Cyprinodon tularosa. The sequence continues at coordinate 36,718 of NW_024038068.1, forward strand.
CGATACTATAGGATTATACCGTGGGACGATACTATAGGATGATACTGTGGGACGATACTATAGGATGATACTGTAGAACAATACTATAGGATGATACTGTAGAACGATACTATAGGATGATACTGTAGAACGATACTATAGGACGATACTGTGGGACGGTACTATAGGATGATACTGTAGAACGATACTATAGGATGATACTGTGGGACGATACTATAGGATTATACTGTGGAACGGTACTATAGGATGATACTGTAGAACGATACTATAGGATTATACTGTGGGACGGTACTATAGGATGATACTGTAGAACGATACTGTAGGATGATACTGTAGAACGATACTGTAGGATGATACTGTAGAACGATACTATAGGATTATACTGTGGAACGGTACTATAGGATTATACTGTGGGACGATACTATAGAATTATACTGTGGAACGGTACTATAGGATTATACTGTGGGACGATACTATAGGATGATACTGTAGGACGATACTATAGGATGATACTGTAGAACGATACTATAGGATTATACTGTGGGACGATACTATAAGATGATACTGTAGAACGATACTATAGTATGATACTGTAGAACGATACTATAGGATGATACTGTAGAACGATACTATAGGATGATACTGTAGAACGATACTATAGGATGATACATTAGAACGATACTATAGGATGATACTGTGGAACGATACTATAGGATGATACTGTGGAACGATACTACAGGATGATACTGTAGAACGATACTACAGGATGATACTGTAGAACGATACTATAGGACGATACTGTAGAACGGTACTATAGGACGATACTGTAGAACGATACTATAGGACGATACATTAGAACGATACTATAGGACGATACTGTAGAACGATACTACATGACGATACTGTGGAACGATACTAAAGGACGATACTGTGGAACGGTACTATAGGATGATACTGTAGAACGGTACTATAGGACCATAATGTAGAACGGTACTATAGGACGATACTGTAGAACGATACTATAGGACGATACTGTAGAACGATACTATAGGACGATACTGTAGAACGGTACTATAGGACGATACTGTAGAACGATACTATAGGATGATACTGTGGAACGATACTATAGGATGATACTGTAGAACGATACTATAGGATGATACTGTGGAACGATACTATAGGATGATACTGTAGAACGGTACTATAGGACGATAATGTAGAACGGTACTATAGGACGATACTGTGGAACGATACTATAGGATGATACTGTAGAACGATACTATAGGATGATACTGTGGAACGATACTATAGGACGATACTATAGAACGGTACTATAGGACGATAATGTAGAACGGTACTATAGGACGATACTGTAGAACGATACTATAGGATGATACTGTAGAACGATACTATAGGATGATACTGTGGAACGATACTATAGGATGATACTGTAGAACGATACTATAGGATGATACTGTAGAACGATACTATAGGATGATACTGTGGAAGGATACTATAGGATGATACTATAGAACGATACTATAGGATGATACTGTAGAACGATACTATAGGATGATACTGTGGAACGATACTATAGGATGATACTGTAGAACGGTACTATAGGACGATACTGTAGAACGATACTATAGGATGATACTGTAGAACGATACTATAGGATGATACTGTAGAACGGTACTATAGGACGATACTGTGGAACGATACTATAGGATGATACTGTGGAACGATACTATAGGATGATACTGTGGGACGGTACTATAGGATGATACTGTAGAACGATACTATAGGACGATACTGTAGAACGGTACTATAGGACGATAATGTAGAACGGTACTATAGGACGATACTGTGGAACGATACTATAGGATGATACTGTAGAACGATACTATAGGACGATACTGTGGAACGATACTATAGGATGATACTGTAGAACGATACTATAGGATGATACTGTAGAACGGTACTATAGGACGATAATGTAGAACGGTACTATAGGACGATACTGTGGAACGATACTATAGGATGATACTGTGGAACGATACTATAGGATGATACTGTGGAACGATACTATAGGACGATAATGTAGAACGGTACTATAGGATGATACTGTGGGATGGTACAGTTGGACGATACTGGCGTCTTTCCTCAGTTATAAACATCTTTTCTGCCTGAAACATTACTCTTCTTGTTTCTCACTACGCGTACTTGGTTTGTCATCCTGCTCCTGATGAACGCCAGCTTCTGTTTCCACCGTCGCAGCATCAGTCTGACGCGTCGCTGCTTAGCAGGTGCTCTTGTGCTTGGTTGGTTCCTTGGTCAGAATTAGATTGTTTTCTTCCTTTTGGTTTAATTTGGGGAATAAGAGTTCAATATGCAGCGTGAGTTTTGTTTTATTGATATTAAGGAGTCTATAGTTAGTATAGTTCTGGTGCTGTGAGGTCATCGCTAAAAAGGCTGAAGCGTTGAAGGAGGGATTGGGACGTTATGAACCTTAAACAGTTCATCAAGCATTTCATTAGGAATTAGACAGAGAACATGAAGATAAATGGGCCGCTTTGACATCTGATGAACTCTATGCCTGTAATGTATTGATAGAGGAAACTCTGACTTCTGATTGGTTGGTTTTTACTATCTGTTTGTGATTGGTTCCTCCTGTTCCTGGGAGGTTCTGGTTGGTTCTCATTTTTTCTCTGCTTTGTGATTCCTGCAGGTCAGAATGAAGGAACGCTGTCCATGGTGGAGGGGGAGCTACTTTCTGTTGTGGAGGAGGATAAAGGTGATGGTTGGACTAGAGTCCGCAGGAACCTGGAAGAGGAGGGATATGTTCCTACGTCCTACATCAAGGTGTTCCTGGACAGCAGCGCTAAAGGTGACAGAAGCTGAAAGGAGAGCAGCTGGTTTACTTCAGGGTTCAGGGAGGTTCTGCTCCTTCATGCTCCTTCAGCTCCTGAGGGAGGCTTTAAAGAATGACTGGGCTGGAGGACACTGCCTCCTCCCTCCATGAAGGAACAGATCTCTGAGCTGATTGGACGAACACCTTGGCTTCTTACTCTGTCAGATTCTAGTCAGACACGTCCATTCACCTAGTCGTCAACCATCCACTTTACAGGATCAGGAGACAGTAGATATTGACTCTTCAGCAATCCCTCACACTAAGCATGCTTGTAGCGACAGTGGAGAGGAAAAACTCCCTTTGAAAAGGAAGAAACCTCCAGCAGAACCAGGCTCAGTGTGAGCGGCCATCTGCTGAGGCCCACTGGGGTTCAAGGAGACAGAAGCAGACATAGAAAAAGAAGCATAGAAGCTCTGATCTATGAACACTTTCTATGCTAGAGAAGGTGGTAATTCCTAAAGTTGGCTGACTAGACGGAAACATCTAAACGGATGAGCTCTGAGCAGAAATCAGAACCCTGTAAAGTTCAGCCAATAGAAGCAGGCGTTCCTCAGCCAGCTAATCCCGCCTGAACATCAACCTTTGCTCCTTTCAGGAAACTTTGAAGGAATCTGAACTCCTCGGTCTAACTAACGTCTCTCTGTCTGCAGGCTTCGTGCAGAGCAGCCGTCTGGTGTAGCTCATCAGGACAGACATCAGGGGACGGCTTCCGATTGGACAGACTAACTCCTCAGATATTTCAGCCAATCAGCAGGCAGACGACAATAAGAGAAGAGCAGAAGCTTCCTGACTGAACCCAAACTTACTGACCAGCCTCCGTCGGATAAGAAATTTTGGTTGACGAGTGAAATGTAGATATAGTACATCCAGATGTTTCTGGGTAGAGCAGCTGGACCCGCCATCATCAGTGAAGAAACTGAAGCCAATCCATAAGAACCATGAGAGGAGGAGGAGGATCTGAGCTGGGACTGTGGATCAGCGGATCTGAACAGATAGTTCTGTAAATATGAGCCAATGGAGACCCAGCTGCCTGCGCTGCTCCACCTATGAAGGAGCTTCCTCCTCTTCCTCCACTCACTCATCAATATATTCATGCTGTGAAATGTGGAAGTATTGATTTAATAATTAGCCAACTGACAAGTTATTCATTGAATGATTTTTTTTTTATGCGTCTTTAAAGTTCAAACCTTTTTAACTTCCTGTATGTGAAACCTTCAAAATAAAGTCCACTTTGAGTTGATCTGTTGGGTCTCCGGTTGCTTTTCCTCTCCTCTGGAACGTATCCTGGGAGCCACTTATTGAAGCAGCCAGACGCATCCTGGACACGATCAGGAAGGTCGCACAAATCCAACACACACACGGAGAGATAAAGATCCAGATGAACAGAATCTACCAAAACGCAGACCCACCTGAACCTCTAGACCTACCTGCACCTCCAGACCTACCTGCACCTCCAGACCCACCTGAACGTCCAGACCTACCTGCACCTCCAGACCTACCTGAACCTCCAGACCTACCTGCACCTCCAGACCTACCTGCACCTCCAGACCTACCTGAACCTCCAGACCTACCTGCACCTGAAGACCTACCTGAACCTCCAGACCTACCTGAACCTCCAGACCTACCTGCACCTCCAGACCTACCTTCACTTTCAGACCCACCTGAACGTCCAGACCTACCTGCACCTCCAGACCTACCTGAACCTCCAGACCTACCTGCACCTCCAGACCTACCTGAACCTCCAGACCTACCTGCACCTGAAGACCTACCTGAACCTCCAGACCTACCTGAACCTCCAGACCTACCTGAACCTCCAGACCTACCTGCACCTCCAGACCTACCTGAACCTCCAGACCTACCTGAACCTCCAGACCTACCTGCACCTGAAGACCTACCTGAACCTCCAGACCTACCTGAACCTCCAGACCTACCTGCACCTCCAGACCTACCTTCACTTTCAGACCCACCTGAACGTCCAGACCTACCTGCACCTCCAGACCTACCTGAACCTCCAGACCTACCTGCACCTCCAGACCTACCTGAACCTCCAGACCTACCTGCACCTGAAGACCTACCTGAACCTCCAGACCTACCTGAACCTCCAGACCTACCTGATGCTCCAGACCTACCTGAACCTCCAGACCTACCTTCACTTTCAGACCCACCTGAACGTCCAGACCTACCTGCACCTCCAGACCTACCTGAACCTCCAGACCTACCTGCACCTCCAGACCTACCTGAACCTCCAGACCTACCTGCACCTGAAGACCTACCTGAACCTCCAGACCTACCTGAACCTCCAGACCTACCTGCACCTCCAGACCTACCTTCACTTTCAGACCCACCTGCACCTCCAGACTTAACTGTATATACTGTATATATCCCATCGTGCTGCTTTGACTATCTGAGCTGATGGAACGAAGTCCTGCTTCACTGTTGGTTTAGCCCTGATTAGCTGGGGCCTGTATGCAGGAATTAATGACAGAGAGGCGATCTGATGACCCGAGGTGGGGGTGGGGGGGCTGCTCTGAATACATCTTTGATTTTAGTGGAGGCTAAATTCCCGAGTTGCAGAGGGAGACTTGAACAGGTACCGCTGGAAACACTGGAAGTGTGAAACAAAATCCAACAGAACACCTGAAATATTGAGTCATTTCTGTTTTCCTTCAACCTCCCAGAGTAACGTCGCTCACACAGGTAATCGATGGTGTTGGACCCAAACCCTCAACATGCTTTCAACATTTCACCGTTTTCCTTCTAATGTGTGGGACTTCTGAAACATGTGGAAAACAAACAACCTTTGAATCTCTTTGCAGACGTTACGTAGTTAAAGAGTGACTAGAACTGGCAGGAATACACTGCATCTGTTCCCCATGGCAGTGATTAAAACACGCTGATGAACTGGAGAACACTGCATCTCAACTATTTAATGATAAAACACAGATTGATTTAGATAACAGTAATGTTCTTAGTCAGGTTCGTCTTCCTCATACGCCAGTTTTGCACCTGAGTATTTTCTAACTACTGTTCTGATGTGCTTGTTGCTTTCGTTTTTCCTTTAGAGGAACAAAGGACCTCCTCTCTTCAACCAGGTGAACAATCCCTCCTTTAACCAACCTTCACAATCATAGACAGGTTTCAGATATTACAGGCTAACAATGGAACCTAACGACCCGCTCATCGGTTTCAATTTGCATGTTTCCAAGCAATACAAGGCCTTGACTATATAGAGCCTCAAACCCACTGCGGATCCAGACATTTGAATTGAGAAAGCTTCTTGGAGGGGAAGCAAAACGTCTTCAAACCTTGAAAACCAAGTCCAGTGGATTATTTTTAAACTTTTACGGAATTTGTCCTTGAAATTTTTCTAATTTGTTTATATTTTGCAAAACAAGCTTCCCTTCAGCTGGACTTTAATTCAATTCAATTCAGTTTATTTATATTCATATATATATATTTCTATATATATATGACTTTCACCAGAGCTGTTTCAGTGCTATGATGAGCTCTAAAGCCAGACTGAAACTCTTCAAAAAGTTCATTATGGTGGAAGTGATCGCACACTTGTTTGGCAACTACTTTCTCAAGAATTTTAGATCAGAAAGGAAGATTGGATATAGGTCTATAATTGACCAAGTCATCTGGGTCAAGAGATGGTTTCTTAAGCAGAGGTTTAATTACAGCAACCTTAAAAGCTTTAGGTACATATCCCTGTAACAGAGATAGATTAATCACATCTAAAATGGAGGATGAGATCAAAGGGAATACCTCCTTAAATAACCTGGTTGGAACTGGATCTAACATACAAGTTGAAGGCTTAGATGAAGACAATAGTTTTGCTAACTGTGAAAGTTCAACTGGATCAAAGCAGTCTAAACCCGGTTCAGATTCCATGACTACCTCAGGTACAATCGCGGATAGAGGAGTGCTTATGATCTTATTTTTAATAAGATCAATCTTATTTATAAAGAATCCCATAAAATCGTTGCTGCTAAGAGCAGGTGGAATGGACGGTTCAACAGAGCTATGGCTCTGGGTGAGTTTGGCAACTGTATTAAAAAGAAATCTAGGATTATTCTTATTCTCCTCTATTAATGAGGAGAAGTATGCTGCTCTTGCTTTACAAAGGGTCCTCTTATACAGCAGTAAACCATTTTTCCAGACTAGGAAGGACTCCCGCAGGCCTGTGGAGCGATATTTTCTCTCCAGTTTCCTAGCATTTTGCTTCAAAGTACGCAGCTCTGCATTAAACCAAGGAGCCAGCTTTCTATTTTTAAGGGTTTTCATTTTCAAAGGAGCTGCGTTGTCTAAGGCAGTACGCAGAGAACTAGCAACCCCATCAACAAAATCATCAACCTGTGAAGGGGAATAAGCTATGCTTTTGCACTCTGCAGCACTGCTCAGTGACACAGAGGAGAGAGAAAGTGAAGCAGATTCTTTAAAATTTATAACTGCTCTATCTGATAAAGATCTACTGAAATGTAACCTTCTTTTGGGGGAGGAGAACTCTGTTAAAGTAATCCTGAAGGTTATTAGAAAGTGGTCAGAGAGGACAGGGTTGTGAGGAAATACTGTTATTTCTTCACATTCTATGCCGTATGTCAGCACAAGATCCAAAGTATGAAGATGAGAATGTGTGGGACTATTCACATTTTGAACAAAGCCAATAGTGTCTAAGATAGCATTAAAGGCTGCTCTTAAGCTATCGCCTTCAATGTCAGCATGGATGCTAAAATTGTTCCTTATGTTCCTAACAGAGCACTTCGCTCTCAATCTGCAGGTTTACTAGTGGTTCCTAGAATTTCTAAAAGTAGAATGGGAGGCAGATCTTTTAGTTCTCAGGCTCCTCTCCTGTGGAACCAACTACCAGTTTTAGTCCGTGAGGCAGACACCCTGTCTACTTTTAAGGCTAGGCTTAAAACTTTCCTTTTTGATAAAGCCTCTAGTTAGAGTGGCTCAGGTTATCCTGATCTATCGCTATAGTTCTGCTGCTATAGGCTTAGACTGCTGGAGGACATAGGGACCCCCATTTCATCATTCTGCTTCATTCTCTGTCTGTTCTCCTATTCTGCAGAATCTGTTAGTTGAATCTCTAACGTTCTGCTCTCTCTGCGTTTTCTCATAGTAGCTTCATCTGGTCTGTTCCTGTTTGGCTGTGACTCCATCCTGGAGAGAAATATCAGCTGTGCTGCTGCCATCAACACCTTTGTTTCTAGATGCTGGAGATCGGCCTGTTTTCCAGTGTGGTCCTGTTTCTCTGACCGTGACTGAGTGGATGTGCTCTCTTCATCCTCTGACATGGGAGCTGCCTTGGAGCTTGTCTGCCTGGCTGTGTGTTTCCTGGACGGGGCCGCCTTTTACAGCTGCTTTTTGGATCTATGCTTCTTTTTCTATGTCTGCTTCTGTCTCCTTGAACCCCAGTGGGCCTCAGCAGATGGCCGCTCACACTGAGCCTGGTTCTGCTGGAGGTTTCTTCCTGTTCAAAGGGAGTTTTTCCTCTCCACTGTCGCTAAAGGCATGCTTAGTGTGGGGGATTGCTGAAGAGTCAATGAGTCGATGCAATCAACTGGTTTTCCTTAGATAGAAAACTTTGTATCAATTTGACTGGATGATCTGGTTGAACTGTAAAGTGCCTTGAGATGACGTGTTGTGAATTTGGCGCTATATAAATAAACTGAATTGAAATTGAATTAAAATCTCCCACTATGATGACCCTGTCAGTATTTAATACCAAATCAGAAAGGAACTCTGAAAACTCATCTAAAAATTCAGAGTAAGGACCTGGTGGACGATACAAAGTTACAAAAAGAAGAGGTTTTCTTACCTTGAAATTTGGATCAGGGAAATTAAGGGTTAAATGTTCAAAGAGTTGTAGGTATTAACTGTTTTGGGAGTAATCAGTAAGTCAGACTGGAAGATTGTTGCTACTCCTCCTCCTCGCCCAGAACTTCTGGGGATGTGAAAATTTAAATAGCTTGAAGGAGTTGCCTCATTTATGCTCACATAATCCTCTTGCTGCAGCCAGGTTTCTGTAAGGCAAAACAAGTCAATGTGATTATCACAAATCAAGTCATTAACTAGCAGACTTTTAGAGGAAAGAGATCTTATGTTAAACAGACCGCATTTAATTGTTTTAACTTTTTCCCCAATTGGAGTTATTTTGATTTTAATTAGATTATCATGATTTACTCCTTTGGGAATATTTGCTAATTTATTAGATTTTGGTCATGGGCAAGACACTGTCTGGATGGAGTAAAGAGTGGGTAACAGTAGAGAAGCTGCAGAGAGGTCTGTTAAACTACAACTCTGCTTCCTGGTCTGCACCCTGGGTGGTCAGGGTTTTGGAGGACTAATAAATGTGGCCAGATTCCTAGAAAGAAGAGCTGCACCATCCAAAGTGGGATGGATGCCGTCTCTCCGAATCAGACCAGGCTTTCCCCAAAAGGATTGCCAATTATTAATGTAGCCCACGTTGTTTTCAGGACACCACCTAGACAACCAGCGGTTGAATGACGACATGCGGCTAAACATGTCATCACTGGTCAGATCAGGGAGGGGACCAGAGAAAATAGAAAAGTGGGCAGAGATCCACGACTACGCTTTCTGCGTACAGTTACCCAATCGCCTGGCTGCTCAGGCACTTTTGGAGGACAGCTACGTGGGGGGCCTACTTTAACTCCTGGATGTTCAACAGCCTGAAGCCTGGATTCTAACTCTGACACCCTCGCCTCCAAAGCTACAAAAATACTACACTTATTACACATCCCATTATCACTAAAGGAGGCAGAGGAATAGCTGAACATCTGACACAGAGAGCAGGAGAGAGGAGAGGAAGAAGGAAGAGTTGGAAAAGAGTCAAGGGAGGGAGAGAGAGAAGCCATAGCAATGCTAAACTAGCGTTAGCCTAGGCTAGCTACTCCTTGCTATCAGAAATAAAACCGTGTGAAACTGACAAGTGCTCAGTAGAAAAGTGCAGCAGATGGTGCTATGTTTTAAAGTAGTTCTGGTCAGTTAGAGTTACTGAGATCCAGAGATATCACAGAAAAAATAACTTAATTCAGACGGAGATCGTCTGGACAGCTGCAACACTCAGGGCGTTTCTCAATATGCGTTCTTGAGCGTTCTCGTGTGCTCGTGTACTCGTGACACGTCATCAGCCTCAGCCCGAGTACCGTTCCAATTCTCGAGAACGGCAGATCGAGAACGCACCAAATCCCCAGATGTTGTTTTGGCCCCGCCCTCTTTATCGAGCATGTATCAGAGCAGACTTGTGCGTTCTTCATACTGACCGCTTTCCCAGAATGCCCTGCGGCCGCAGCTTGATTCCAGACAGCGCTCACAGTGTTAAGTTAAACATTCCCTTTTCTGCTGCTGTTGTTCTTCAAAAGTACGTTTTGAAATTGTTTGAGGCGATAACATTATACATTGAAGCCTCCCTGTGTGGCCTGTTTACAGAGTTAGTGCGAAATTTAAAAAAAAAAGTCCGACGTTGAGCGGACCAGAGTGACCAGCAGACCTCCGAGGGTAACCGCAGCCAGGGCTAAATTTACCCCGTCTGTAGCGCACTTCTCTCGGTCTAGTTACGTGTGAACTACCGCTTGTTCTGATGGCGGTTTTATGCGGTTCAGTAATTTTTTTTTTATGTTTTTTAAGCTTTAGAAATTAAAAATATTGTTTTCAAAATGTTTTGTGTAGGGAATAAATAGTTTTGACTGTTAAAGAAATGCTAAAGAACGTTGCATGTGATGACGTCACGAGTACGCTTCTGCTCCAATACACATACGTGCTTGCGTGCTCGCGTTCTCGTCAAGTCCGATCTTCCTGCGTTCTCGCCAACAACGGACTTGACGAGAACGCGAGTACGTACTCGCGTTCTCTGAATTGAGAAACGCCATCAGTTAATCCAAACAGGAAGTGAACACGATACGTCTCACTGACAGCAGCAGCACCCTCTAGTGGCAGGAGTCACCAGACAAAAAGGAGGGAATGGTCTGATCTCTTAACCTTCAGATTATTCAGTTCAAACATTTTCCAGCCGTTCCTGAATAAAGACTCGTCTGCAGCTGATGCTCTTTGACTTCAGCTGGGATTAAATATTCATTGCTTAATGGTCTTAATCCTTGTGATGAGACCAAGTCTAGAACGTTCTGGAAATTGGTGTAACTGGCCTGAGAATCCCTGTGGGAGAGAATCCAACCCACTGTGAGATTCAGAGGGATAGAAACCTCGTTGCTCCAGAGCTCATGTCTCTGTTCTACCTTTATTGGCCTTATGATGAAAGAAAAGACCGCAGACAGGATCAGATGCTCGTCTTTATTAAAACAGGAAATCAGAGTCAGAAAGGAGAGAATTAATGACATAATTTCATGGAGGGTGTGATCATATGTGTATATTTCTAGAGAGTAAACGTAATTTAATTTCCCTTGTATGTCTTGTACATATGAAGAAAGTGACAATAAAAGCTGACTTGACTTGATCAGAATAACATCAGTGATCCTTTCTTCTCACTGAGCTCAGGAACAACGATGACTCTCTAATTAAAACACAGGAACTCTGGGGCGCCTTTATTTCCATCATTGAGATTCTTGTCGATGACTTCGGCGCCGGCGTTCATAAACGGCGTCTTTGCGGTTTGGTCGAGGAGCAGGGTGACCGTCTTGATGGGGTCTTTGCTGCACTCATTCTTCTTGAACCACAGAAAGACTCTGGATCCTTGGGTTCCCTCGTTCAGATCCGTTTCCACTTTCTCATAGTACTGGTTCTGATAGCTGTCTTCATCCTCCTGATTGGTGGAGACCTGAAGGTCTCTGACGGCCTTCTGACTATCAGTGGTCTGTCGGTACCAGATGTAGACGTAAGCCCCACCTGCACCTCTGTTGGTGTCTTCATCCAATCGGATGTAACCTTGGCGGAACCAGTTGGCGTCTGAAACGCTCTTATCGGTGGCGGTGACGTCACAGATGTAGGTCTGTTTCTCCCTCTTCATCCACAGGTAGACCTGCTTCCCTCCAGCGTTACGGTTCAGGTCACAGGCAGACCTCTCCCACTGAGGCTGAAGCTTTGCAGCATCTCCTGCTACATCAGTGGAAACATCCAGCTCCACTATTGGAACATCATACTCAGTGGTTCCTTTGAAGAACCACAGGTAGATGGGGCTGCCACCAGCTTCGGCATTAAGGTTTTTGTTGACCTTGTGGTAGCCCTCGGTGAGCAGACCTTCTTTCATTCCATCTGTGAAGGAGAACTGGATCCTGGTGATTGCTGGGCATTCACTGGTTTTGTACCAGAGGAAGATTCTGTTTCCTCCAATTCCTGCGTTCAGATTAACATGAAGCTGGATGAAGCCATGTTTACGTAGATGGCTCTCCTCAGCGCTGTTCACCGACACCTCCATATCCGTGATGTACTGGACCATCTTCAGTTCCTGCAGTAAAGGAAAACAGACCACAAATAAACTCAGACTTCTAACAATTCATAGGCGTCTCTAAAATAAATCCTTTTACTGACAGGAGGTGAAACCTGCAGCAGTTAATACCTGACCTCAGAAAGAAACCTGCTAACATGACCGTTCCTGTCACTGAGGACCAGACTGCACGACTAAAGACTGCACAACCATACACTGCACGATTAAAGACTGCACGACTATACACTGCACGATTAAAGACTGCACGACTATACACTGCACAACTAAAGACTGCACGACTATACACTGCACAACTAAAGACTGCACGACTATACACTGCACGATTAAAGACTGCACGACTATACACTGCACAACTAAAGACTGCACGACTATACACTGCACAACTAAAGACTGCACAACCATACACTGCACGATTAAAGACTGCACGACTATACACTGCACGATTAAAGACTGCACGACTATACACTGCACGATTAAAGACTGCACGACTATACACTGCACGATTAAAGACTGCACGACTATACACTGCACAACTAAAGACTGCACAACCATACACGGCACGATTATAGACTGCACGACTATACACTGCACAACTAAAGACTGCACAACCATACACTGCACAACTAAAGACTGCACGACTATACACTGCACAACTAAAGACTGCACGACTATACACTGCACAACTAAAGACTGCACAACCATACACTGCACGATTAAAGACTGCACGACTATACACTGCACGATTAAAGACTGCACGACTATACACTGCACGATTAAAGACTGCACGACTATACACTGCACAACTAAAGACTGCACGACTATACACTGAACGATTAAAGACTGCACGACTATACACTGCACAACTAAAGACTGCACGACCATACACTGCACGATTAAAGACTGCACGACTATACACTGCACGATTAAAGACTCCACGACTATAAACTGCACAACTAAAGACTGCACAACCATACACGGCACGATTATAGACTGCACGACTATACACTGCACAACTAAAGACTGCACAACCATACACTGCACGATTAAAGACTGCACAACCATACACTGCACGATTAAAGACTGCACGACCATACACTGCACGATTAAAGACTGCACGACTATACACTGCACGATTAAAGACTGCACGACTATACACTGCACAACTAAAGACTGCACGACCATACACTGCACGACTAAAGACTGCACGACCATACACTGCACGATTAAAGACTGCACGACTATACACTGCACGATTAAAGACTGCACGACAATACACTGCACGATTAAAGACTGCACGACTATACACTGCACAACCAAAGACTGCACGACCATACACTGCACAACTAAAGACTGCACGACTATACACTGCATGACTAAAGACTGCACAACCATACACTGCACGATTAAAGACTGCACGACCATACACTGCATGACTAAAGACTGCACAACCATACACTGTACGATTAAAGACTGCACAACTAAAGACTGCACAACCATACACTGCACGATTAAAGACTGCACGACTATACACTGCACGACTAAAGACTGCACAACCATACACTGTACGATTAAAGACTGCACGACTATACACTGCACGACTAAAGACTGCACAACCATACACTGTACGATTAAAGACTGCACGACTATACACTGCACAACTAAAGACTGCACGACCAAAGACTGCATGACTTAAGACTAACTATAGACTGTTTAACTACAGACTATTTGACTAAAGATTGCACAACTAAAGCCTGCATGACTAAAGACTGACTAAAGACTTTTCGACTAAAGACTGCACTACTAAAGCCTGCACGACTAAAGACCTCGCAACCAAAGACTCACGACTAAAGACTGTTGGACTATAGCCTGCATAACTAAAGACTGCATTACTAAAGACTGCACGATCACAGACTGCATGACTAAAGACTGCATGACCAAATACTGCACAAATTAAGACTGCATGACTAAAGATTGACTAAAGACTGACTAAAGACTGCACGGCCAAAGACTGCATGACTAAAGATTGACTAAAGACTGACTAAAGACTGCACGGCCAAAGACTGCATGACTAAAGACTGCACGACCAAAGACTCATGACTAAAGACTGCACGACTGATGACTGTTGGACTACAAACTGCATGACAAAAGACTACACGACTAAAGACTGCATGATCACAGACTGCATAATTAAAGACTGTTGGACTAAAGAGTGCATGACTAAAAACCGTTTGACTAAAGACCGCACGAACAAAGATTGCACGAACAAAGACTGCATGACTAAAGACTGACTAAAGACTGACTAAACACTGTTTGACTAAAGCCTGGACGACCAAAGACTGCACAACCAAAGACTCAAGACTAAAGACTGCACGACTAATGACTGTTGGACTAAAAAAATGCATGGCAAAAGATTACAGGACTAAAGACTGCATGATCACAGACTGCATAATTAAAGACTGTTGGACTAAAGAGTGCGTGACTAAAGACTGCATGACCAAATACTGCACAAATAAAGACTGCATGACTAAAGATTGACTAAAGACTGACTAAAGACTGCACGGCCAAAGACTGCATGACTAAAGACTGACTAAAGACTGCATGACTAAAGACTGCATGACTAAAGATTGACTAAAGACTGACTAAAGACTGCACGGCCAAAGACTGCATGACTAAAGATTGACTAAAGACTGACTAAAGACTGCACGGCCAAAGACTGCATGACTAAAGATTGACTAAAGACTGACTAAAGACTGCACGGCCAAAGACTGCATGACTAAAGACTGCATGATTACAGACTGCATGACTAAAGACTGTTGGACTAAAGACTGCATGACCAAAGATTGTTAATCGGGATCATGAGGGGAACCAGCTGCAGATTTCTAGAGGATTATGTTGATCTGGTCTGACCAGAAAAACCTGACTGGTTCTGTCCAGCTTAGAGCTCAGTCACTGAGACCATAAACCCCAATGAAGATTGATAGAAAGGTGGAAGACTTACGTTTCTGCAGAGTTCGGAGGATTTCAGCTCATTCACTCAGTCTGCCTTTATAAACGCTGCTCTGAACCGAACCAGGAACTAAAAGGAAAACTGCTGAACCGACTCAAAACAATAAAGTGATTATTCCTTGGAATAAAAGCCTTGTTCTGCTTTGTGGGTTAAGGAAATTCCAAGGCGGAACAGAGACGTGCTAAAACGCACAAACAGATGTGGATCTTGCAGTTTCTGGGTGTGGGAAGGTCCTCCTCGCAGGAGTTGTGAGCTGATGAAGGTGCTGGTTCACAGCAGCAGTGTGGAGCAGAGACCATGAAGCAAATAAAGGCAAACAGCAACCTGCTTAAGGCTGATCATAAATAAACACTGAAGAATCCTGGGAGCAGAACATCTAAAGCAACTGAGAAGAACAACGGCGTTGCTTCCAGCCTCACAGCAAACACCTCATTCATAGTTTCACTCTAAGAAACACCTTTTTAAGGAATTTAAGAGTTTAAAATCAGTTTAGCTCTAAACTGACCAGTGAAAACTTTCACATCAGTTTGCAGATGATTTGTGAAGCAGTAAGAAGAATCCATCCAAAGGAAAACTGCGATGAGAAAAAGGTTCTAAGATGGACCCAGAAGATCAAACCCCTCAGAGGGAGAAAACTGCCATGGATGAGAGGTTTAGGAGGAGTACAAATCTAGTCCTCCAGAGTGAGGAGCTACATCCTGGCTTATCAGGGAACAGATAGAGACTTTTCCCAGAATGCTTCACATTATTCTATACAATAACAACCCAACATGGAGGGCAGGATTTAAACGGAGGAGGCACATGGAGGAGGCACATGGAGGAGGCACATGGGAGAAGGCGAGGGCCGCTGGGTAAGGAGGACAGGGCTCACCGGTGCTGAAGGAGGTCAGGAGGAGCAGAGCATAGATGGAAAAAGCCTGCCAGGCAAACAGAGGGCTGAAGTTGGCCAAGAGCCTGAGGCAGAGCAGCAAAGACCACCAGGAAGACCGGACAGGTAGAAGCCAACCAGATGCTTCATCAATGCTCATCATTAAAGATGATTAATACTGAATTTCTGCTCTTTTCACAACTAGATTTAGTTTTATGGGGTAAAGAGATAATTATGTCTCTGCAGGTCATCAGTGGAATCAGAGATAAATAACTACTTTAATGATAATCTAATCTAGATATAAGTACATGTCATTTTATGCAGAACAAGTATGTTAGTGATGAAATTTAGTTCAGTTTATTTTTATAGCGCCCATTCACCAAACGTCATCTGAATAAACAATAAGATGTTCGCCCCAGAACTCAAACCTGCCTGTGGAGACGAGGCTGTCGACCCTCTGACACTGACAGACTGAACTACAGGAGCCTCAGAGGGCCATTCCTCTGGAACCCCCTGGTTGCTCAGGTTCTGCTGGATCATCTGGTAGCTGGACAGTAATCAGTGAGGGAGGAAGTGCAGGTCATGTCAGGAGATCCACTTCCCTCCATCCTCACCGCGGTCACATGTTCAGAAACCGCCATGATCAGCAGGAATTCAGCGCTTCTTTCTGTTTTCCTTTCTGTGAGGAGAGCAAAGCCATCGGGGGGCTGATAGACGTCCGTCCTGCTGATAGACGTCCGTCCTGCTGATAGACGTCCGTCCTCACAGGTTCTTCTGTTGGACTCTGGATGTTTCCTCCTGGCCGAGACGCACAGCTAAAGCTCAATGAGAACAAAGCTGCAATTCTTTAGAAGCATGAGGGACCTTAGGTCCACCTTCATCCACAGAGGCATCATCATCCACCATGATAACACCCCCCGCAGCGCCACCGAGGTCCGATCCCTCCCTTCCAACCTGGTTCTGAATGCATTCTGTCTCAGTCTGAGGTGGATCCAGGTGGTTGAACATCTAACCAGCCCCTCAGTAAAGCTCAGCGGATCTAAAACTATCGGAGGCCCAGAACTCGGAGCTTTTCCCTTCTTCCTTACCGGCCCGGTTCGGAGCGCTCCCTGGTTTAGTTCTGATGGCTTCTTCTAATCCACAGTCCAACAGAAGAACCTGGAAGGACGGACGTCCATCAGCCTCCGGAGGGCTTTGCTCTCCTGACAGATCTCCACAGAAACGTGAAATCCTGCAAAGTGTTTCAGGATCCCTGGTACCTGTCCGGTTCTGTGTGGACCGGTACCAGGGACCGCTCAGAACCGGGCAGGTACCAGGGTCCAGGTTCCGCCCCCTGATTGGCTGAGGGCTTTTCTGTTTTTTTCTCCACTTCCTCCTCCTTCTACAACATTTTCTGCGTTTTTATTAAAGCTGTTGATGAAAAGTAGTAGAAACCTTTATTGATCAGGCAGCTTTAGATCATACCTTTTTAACAATAAATTCAGTATTTATTCTGCAGTAAAACCAAAATAAAATGTTGAAGAGGTTTTTGGGAACTAGAGGATTTTATCAGGTGACAGAAATCAACCCAACAGTAAAAGTTTCGGTATTTTTCTTCATCTCAAAGTAAAAATGAGTCCAAAGTGAAGAAGATGCCCAGGGCTACCATCGTCCTGTCTTTTCGTTTCCATGACGACCGCATCCTGAAGTGCAGGATTTTACGTTTCCGTGGAGATCTTATCGATGGACTTCAGGAGCTGAGAGACCAAACGGAAAGTGTCTGCTTCCTGCAGCAGCTGCCTGAGGGTGAGAACAGACACAGCGCTCAGCTGAGGTTTGGCTCCACCTGGTGGAGGCAGAAGAAACTACAACTAAAACCTGTCCATTGAGAAAATGACTTCAATGCTCAGAGCTGCTGTACCTCGGCTCGAGTTTCACCAGAAAGGACTGCTCCATGGCAGACATGGGCAATGTGGAGTCAACAAGTCATCTCCATGTCATGTATTTGTTCTACCCAGCCACTGAAGCAGGTGAGTCCAATCTTCACCGTGAATTAACCTGTGCAGATTGGACTCACCTGGTTAATTGGTTGGGTAGATTAAATACATGACATGGAGATGACTTGTTGACTCCACATTGCCCATGTCTGCTCCATGGTTACGGCGCTGAATCTGCCTCCTAACTGAAAATCACCTGCTAACTTTGACTGCCCCACACACCTTCCAGTAATACTATGCTTGCGAGGACCGACACGCTGGCGCTAAGCCCTACAGTCGCGGTTCATTAACTAAACACACATAAGCTCTCCCTGGTTGCCTGCTGGTGTATCAAGGGTGCACAGGTGTGTACGCCATGGTGACTTACCGTCTTCAGTCTGTTGGCGTCATTGCTGGGTTCAAACCCGAGGAAACGCTCAGTCAGCGCTTAAAACGCCAGAGTTATGTGAGGAAATCAGGAATAATGGAGCCTGAGGGGAGGGGCTTCATCTATTTATTGAGGACTGTGGTAAGAAGAGCGGCCATTTTGTTTTTCTGTTTCTTTGTTACATTGCTAGAGTAACTAGAGGCTGAGGCCCAGAGGACTTTGTACATTTATATAGTTTGGCTGAAACACTCCTTTGAATTGATGAGCACAATAAACTACCAACACTGGTTACCCGACTGAGACTGGATTCTTGGAGAACCAAGAACCCCGTCACAGTCACATGATCAGATCCTCTGACTGAACCTCTGGCCTCCAACCAGACTAACCAGTAAACAAACCAACATGGAGGCAAACAGCAGGCCCTGGTAAAACATCTGGATGGAACGACCCAGTTCACGCATGTCTCTGCAGTTACTGACCTGATGGAGGAGTGGGCGTGGCTTGCTGACTTATTTAGGTAATCCGATGCCATCTGAGCATTTTGTCTCATCGTCATGACAACCTGAGATTCTGCAGCCTTCAGACGCTCGTTTTCTGCCCGTAGGGAGTCCATCTCCACCTGGATACACAAACAAACAGTATGATGTCCAGACTGACCTGCTGGTTCTATTCAAGCTATACTGATTCAACCTAAATGAGACAAACAGAAGTTCCAACATTAACAGCAATATCCCGGACAAGACCCCGAATGATTGGTCACAGCTAGAAAAAGGTTCAGGTGAAAGAAGTGGAGCCTGCCCGCCTCTGACACTCCGTGTTTTCAGGTGTACTTCTTGAATCTATTAATTTAAACTTTAATTTGGACAATAATAGGAATGTAATGGAAATTATTTCTTTACAGGTTCTTAGTGTCTGAAGAAGCTGGAACCATAAGGCAGCTCTGTCCATGTGACCACCGCACAGAGTAGGAACATCTTTGACATTTTAAGCTAATGGCAGGAGAATTTCCGCTATTGAGGATTAATAAAGTATCTCTATATCTATTGAACACATTTTTTAAAGTTTTTCTTTTAATCACAGATGGATGTTTTTATCTTCCAATAAGAAAAGTATTGATAAAGATTCCTCCAACAGTCGATCAGATGATCGAGGAAAACATTTCCCTGATATGGGCTTTTTATCTAACCTTAATCTGCCGGAGAGTTAACCCTTTCATCTTCTTCACTTTTCAAGGTTTTATCTGGAGAGATCAGGATCCTTAAACCCGCCCTGATCTCAGGACGTTCCTCTGAGGAACCCGGCCTGATCTCAGGACGTTCCTCTGAGGAACCCGCCCTGATCTCAGGACGTTCCTCTGAGGAACCCGCCCTGATCTCAGGACGTTCCTCTGAGGAACCCGCCCTGATCTCAGGACGTTCCTCTGAGGAACCCTCCCTGATCTCAGGACGTTCCTCTGAGGAACCCGCCCTGATATCACGACGTTCCTCTGAGGAACCCGGCCTGATCTCAGGACGTTCCTCTGAGGAACCCGGCCTGATCTCAGGACGTTCCTCTGAGGAACCCTCCCTGATCGCAGGACGTTCCTCGGAGGAACCCGGCCTGATCCCAGGATGTTCCTCGGAGGAACCTGGCAGCTTCTAGTCCAGGCTTCAGGAGAACCAGGGATGATGAACAGAGACATCAAAGGACCAACCAACCAGGACCAGAACCAGAACCAGGTTCCTGAATGCTGGGTTGTTACCTGCAGCTGCTGAAGATCCGTCTTTAGCCTGGAGACGCTGCTCTCTGCCTTCACTGCTCGTCTCTGACAAACACAGAGTCAGATGTTAACCACCATCTTTAACATCTATTCTATTTAGTTCTATGCAGAGCTTCCTCATCTCATCTCTCTGTATAGATCTAGATCAACCAGATCATCTAGTCTAGAAGGGGAACAGGTAGATGAGACCCGGGGAGAACGAGACCATGTAGAATGGACTAGGGGAGAAGGGGAACAGGTAGATGGGACCCGGGGAGAACGAGACCATGTAGAACGGACTCTGGGAGAAGGGGAACAGGTAGATGGGACTCGGGGAGAACGAGACCATGTAGAACGGACTAGGGGAGAAGGGGAACAGGTAGATGAGACCCGGGGAGAACGAGACCATGTAGAATGGACTCGGGGAGAAGGGGAACAGGTAGATGAGACCCGGGGAGAACGAGACCATGTAGAATGGACTAGGGGAGAAGGGGAAAAGGTAGATGGGACTCGGGGAGAACGAGACCATGTAGAATGGACTCGGGGAGAAGGGGAACAGGTAGATGGGACTCGGGGAGAACGAGACCATGTAGAATGGACTAGGGGAGAAGGGGATCGGGTAGATGGGACTCGGGGAGAAGGGGAACAGGTAGATGGGACTCGGGGAGAAGGGGAACAGGTAGATGGGACTCGGGGAGAACGAGACCATGTAGAATGGACTCGGGGAGAAGGGGAAAAGGTAGATGGGACTCGGGGAGAACGAGACCATGTAGAATGGACTCGGGGAGAAGGGGAACAGGTAGATGGGACTCGGGGAGAACGAGACCATGTAGAATGGACTAGGGGAGAAGGGGAACGGGTAGATGGGACTCGGGGAGAAGGGGAACGGGTAGATGGGACTCGGGGAGAAGGGGAACAGGTAGATGGGACTCGGGGAGAACGAGACCATGTAGAATGGACTAGGGGAGAAGGGGAATGGGTAGATGGGACTCGGGGAGAAGGGGAACAGGTAGATGGGACTCGGGGAGAACGAGACCATGTAGAATGGACTCGGGGAGAAGGGGAAAAGGTAGATGGGACTCGGGGAGAACGAGACCATGTAGAATGGACTCGGGGAGAAGGGGAACAGGTAGATGGGACTCGGGGAGAACGAGACCATGTAGAATGGACTCGGGGAGAAGGGGAACAGGTAGATGGGACTCGGGGAGAACGAGACCATGTAGAATGGACTCGGGGAGAAGGGGAACAGGTAGATGCTTCTGTCTCCTTGAACCCCAGTGGGCCTCAGCAGATGGCCGCTCACACTGAGCCTGGTTCTGCTGGAGGTTTCTTCCTGTTAAAAGGGAGTTTTTCCTCTCCACTGTCGCTACAAGCATGCTTAGTGTGGGGGATTGTATTTGAGTCAATGAGTCGATGCAATCAACTGGTTTTCCTTAGATAGAAAACTTTGTATCGATTTGACTGTATGATCTGGTTGAACTGTAAAGTGCCTTGAGATGACATGTGTTGTGAATTTGGCGCTATATAAATAAACTGAATTGAATTGAATTGAAAATAGATGGGACTCGGGGAGAACAAGCTGGCCGGACACTCCCTTTAGCTGGCATGACGCTCGCTCGTATTAGCCGTTGTTTTTGGTCAGATAAACAGATTTTATTTGGGATTTTCCCTTAAAGCGGATGAGTTTTACTTTGGAACTGCGTCTGTCTTCTTGTAAGACCCATAAAATTGCTGCTGAAATAGAGCTGGGCTCTATCTCAGGCAAAGCTATGCTGCCCCCTGCATGAAATCATCCACATTGTTCCTCAGATTTCAGTTCTTTTCCTGCTTTATGTATCAAGTGTCACGGTTGCTAGGCAACATAGCCTATGGCGGTAAAACCCGCCGAAGGGTAGAACTTTTTGAAATTACAGCCAAAACTCTTCCGGTCTCCTTATTTTCAGGGACTTGGAAGGATCTAGTCTAGGTAGACTGCGTCCTCGGAGGATGCAGCCCATGAATTCGAACAGAGCCAATGTTTTGGATGCTGTCCTGCAACTGTCCTGCTCTGATGATGTCATTTTAAAGACCACTAAGGGGCAAGAGGGGCGTGGTCTCTACTCACCGTCATCAGCTGCAGGTTCTGTTCCACAGACTGGACCATGTTCTCCAGGTCCTGTGCCTCCTTCTCCTCCTGACGCCTCCTCTGCAGCAGCTCCTCGTTCAGCTCCGACACCCTGCAGAGAGGGAGGAAGCACAGAGGCATGCTGGGTAAGCAGGTGGTGACATGGGGCCTGGCTGCGCTGAGATTGGTCGGTTCAAACCTGCTCTGCTGGACATGGGCGCTCCTCTGCAGCTCCATGATGGTCCTCCTGAGCGAGGCGTTCTCCTCCTTCAGCTAAGACATGGAGACAGAATGTTCGAGGTTCTGGTTCTGACTGGGTTCTGCCAGACTCAGGGCAGTCTGTGGGTTACCTGCTGGACCTGGCTGCTCGACCCGGTTCTGGTCCTACTGGGTCCAGCTGCTTCACTCACCAACGTCTCATCATCTCCTTCATAGTTCTCTCCTGCGCCTCCTTCTGGTTTGGAGGAAAACCTGGAGTTGCTGCAGAACAGAGCCGCAGCTGAGACCCGCTGGATTCTGGACCTGATTTATAGACCGACTCTGGACCTGACGATACCTGAAGTCGGACCCGTTTAAAGACTGACTATGGACCTGACGGTACCTGCAGTCCGACCCGTTTATAGAATGACTCTGGACCTGACGGTACCTGCAGTCCAACCTGTTTAAAGACTGACTATGGACCTGACGGTACCTGCAGTCCAACCTGTTTAAAGACCGACTCTGGACCTGACGGTACCTGCAGTCCGACCCGTTTATAGAATGACTCTGGACCTGACGGTACCTGCAGTCCAACCTGTTTAAAGACTGACTATGGACCTGACGATACCTGAAGTCGGACCCGTTTAAAGACTGACTATGGACCTGACGGTACCTGCAGTCCGACCCGTTTATAGAATGACTCTGGACCTGACGGTACCTGCAGTCCAACCTGTTTAAAGACTGACTATGGATCTGACAATACCTGAAGTCGGACCCGTTTAAAGACTGACTATGGACCTGACAGTACCTGCAGTCCAACCTGTTTAAAGACTGACTATGGACCTGACGGTACCTGCAGTCCAACCTGTTTAAAGACTGACTATGGACCTGACAGTACCTGAAGTCGGACCCGTTTAAAGACTGACTATGGACCTGACAGTACCTGCAGTCCAACCTGTTTAAAGACTGACTATGGACCTGACGGTACCTGCAGTCCAACCTGTTTAAAGACCGACTCTGGACCTGACGATACCTGAAGTCAGACCCGTTTAAAGACTGACTCTGGACTGACTGTACCTGCAATCCGACCCCTTTATAGACTGACTCTGGACCTGACAGTACCTGAACCGGTTTAAAGACTGACTCTGGACCTGACAGTACCTGAACCGGTTTAAAGACTGACTCTGGACCTGATGGTACCTGCAGTCCCGACCGGCTTAAAGACTGACTATGGACCTGACGGTACCTGCAGTGCAACCTGTCTAAAGACTGACTCTGGACCTGATGATACCTGCAGTCCCGACCCGCTTAAAGACTGACTCTGGACCTGACGGTACCTGCAGTCAGACCCATTAATAGACTGACTCTGGACTGACTGTACCTGCAATCCAACCCCTTTATAGACTGACTCTGGACCTGACGGTACCTGAAGTCCGACCCGTTTATAGACTGACTCTGGATCTCACGGTACCTGGACCAGTTTATAGACAGATACTGGGCTTGACGGTACCTGCAGTCTGACCTGACAGAAACATCACAGGTCCCTGACCTATTACTAGTAGTCCAGAACTGTTCTGGAGCTGCTGACCCGCTGGCGGTCAGGAAGAACCTGCAGAGGTCCAACAGCTCAGAGCATCTGATTGGTCAGCAGCGCTGAACAGAACTTCCTGGGAAGTCCAACCTGGTCTGGGGTGTAGAACGGGCCGACCCACCTTGTCTCCTCTTCATCGTCCTCATTATCCTTGGTAGAGCAGATGGACAGGCTCCCATCCACGAAGCTCCGCCCCCAAGCCTCCTGATTGGACAGAGGAGAAAATAGATGCTGTAGCAGCCGTGACCAGCAGGTGAGGAACTGCTTCTACTGGTTCCAGAGAAAAGACAAGGAGACTGGTCCATACCGGGTCAGAACTAGGGTCAGAACTAGGGTCTAGTTCAAGGGTCCTTGATTCTGGGACAGTTCTGGGTCGGTTCCGGTCCTTGGTCGGTTCTTGTTCCGGTTCTGGTTCTGGGTCCGTTCTTGGTCTGGTTTTGGGTCCAGTTGTGGGTCTGGTTCTAGTTTAGGTTCTTGGTTGGTTCTGGGGTCGGTTCTGGGTCAAAGCTTGGTCTGGTTTTGGGTCTGCTTCCAGTTTAGGTTCTTGATTGGTTCTGGGGTCCGTTCTTGGTTCATTTTGGGTTCGGTTCTGGTTCTGGGTCAAAGCTTGGTCTGGTTTTGGGTCTGGTTCTTGGTTGGTTCTGGGGTCGGTTCTGCTTCTGGATCTGTTCTTGGTCTGGTTTTGGGTCCAGTTGTGGGTCCGGTTGTGGGTCTGGTTCTTGTTTAGGTTCTTAGTTTGTTCTGGGGTCGGTTCTGGGTCAAAGCTTGGTCTGGTTTTGGGTCTGGATCTAGTTTAGGTTCTTGGTTGATTCTGGGTCTAAGCTTGGTCTGGTTTTGGGTCTGGTTCTGGTTCTTAGTTGGTTCTGGGTCTGTCCATGGTCTGGTTTTGGGTCTGCTTGTGGGTCCAGTTCTGGTTCTTGATTTGTTCTGGGGTCGGTTCTGGGTCAAAGGTTGGTCTGGTTCTAGGTCAGTTCTGGTTCTGGGGTCGTTTCTTGTTCTGGGTCAGAGCTTGGTCTGGTTTTGGGTCTAGTTCTTAGTTGGTTCTGGGTCGGTCCATGGTCTGGTTTTGGGTCCGCTTGTGGGTCCAATTCTGGTTCTTGATTTGTTCTGGGGTCGGTTCTGGGTCAAAGGTTGGTCTGGTTCTAGGTCAGTTCTGGTTCTGGGGTCGTTTCTTGTTCTGGGTCAGAGCTTGGTCTGGTTTTGGGTCTGGTTCTTAGTTGGTTCTGGGTCGGTCCATGGTCTGGTTTTGGGTCCGCTTGTAGGTCCAATTCTGGTTCTTGATTTGTTTTGGGGTCGGTTCTGAGTCAAAGGTTGGTCTGGTTCTAGGTCAGTTCTGGTTCTGGGGTCGTTTCTTGTTCTGGGTCAGAGCTTGGTCTGGTTTTGGGTCTGGTTCTTAGTTGGTTCTGGGTCGGTCCATGGTCTGGTTTTGGGTCCGCTTGTAGGTCCAATTCTGGTTCTTGATTTGTTCTGGGGTCGGTTCTGAGTCAAAGGTTGGTCTGGTTCTAGGTCAGTTCTGGTTCTGGGATCTTTTCTTGTTCTGGGTCAAAGCTTGGTCTGGTTTGGGTTGGTTCTTGGTCTGGTTCTGGGTCCGGTTCTGGTTGTGGGCCTGGTTTTTGGTTGGTTCTGGGTCGGTTCTAGGTCAGTTCTGGTTCTGGGTTGGTTCTGGGTCTGGTTCTTGGTTGTTTCTGGGGTTCGTTCTGGATCCGGTTCTGGTTCTTGGTTGGTTCTGGATCAATTCTGGTTCTGGGTCGGTTCTTGGTCTGGTTTTGGGTCCAGTTCTGGTTCTTGGTTGTTTCTGGGGTCGGTTCTGGGTCAATGCTTGGTCTGGTTCTGGGACTGTTCTTGGTTGTTTGCAGGATTAGTTCTGGATCCGGTTCTGGGTCAGTTCTTGGTCTGGTTTTGGATCCAGTTTTGGTTCTTGGTTGGTCCTAGGTCGGTTCTGGGCCAGTTCTTGGTCTGGTTCTGGGACTGTTCTTGGTTGGTTGCGGGATTAGTTCTGGATCCGGTTCTGGGTCAGTTCTTGGTCTGGTTTTGGATCCAGTTCTGGTTCTTGGTTGTTTCTGGGGTGGGTTCTGGTTCTGGGTCAATGCTTGGTCTGGTTCTGGGACTGTTCTTGGTTGGTTGCAGGCATCGGCGTCGCCAGACCCCATTTACTGGGGCACGTGCCCCACTATAAATGAGCTGTGCCCCAGTATAAATGAGCTGTGCCCCAGTATAAATGAGCTGTGCCCCAGTATAAATGAGCTGTGCCCCAGTATAAATGAGCTGTGCCCCAGTATAAATCTTATGAATATTTGCAACATTATTACATTTTTTTTAATGCATCAATTTAGATAATTCCAATGGAAGGAGACGTGTATTTCTACTCAAATGCGCAGCAAGTGTGTTGGTAACTCCAAATTGAGGATGTATTAGCGCCCCCACGTCAGCGCATGTCACTGCATGAACTGCAGGTAAATTAACGCGCTGCTCTCTACTGAGTTGGATGGGACACTGTGTGGCCGCGACGCATTTTTAGTTCTGGTAACGTTTCTTACCTGTTAATTTTATTATTTTCCCAGTGAAACCACATGATTTATAGGCTACTAACTGAAAATGACTGCATTGGTTTGTAGATGGATATCAGGAAATTCCTCACATGAAGCAGAGACAGGGAAGCACTAAAACAAGATGAGAGAGGGAGGTAAGGTCCCGTGATGAATTAGTGATTTAAGCTAAGCAGTTACATTAGGGACGTTATTAGGCATATGAATGATATTTACATAATTATAGATTTACGTTTTTTAATGTTTGCTGTAGAGAATGAGAATGAAGGTGCTGGAGTAGGAAAGGGAGGAGGAGGCGAGACTGACAGGCAAGAGACAGGAGAGAGACAGGAGAGAGACAGGAGAGAGACAGGAGAGAGACAGGAGAGAGACAGGAGAGAGACAGGAGAGACAGGACCATGAAGGTTATGAGAGAGCAACAACCAGCGTCCACAAACAAGAAGGGGACATTAGTGACTTAGGGGGAAAGCATGGTGGCCCTAAACAAGTGAAGTTGTCCCACTATCCCCAGGACAAATTTGGAGTAAAAAAACGTTCATTTAATTCAAAATGGTTTGAGCTTTTCCTGGTTAAAAAAGAAATCCTTGTCATCAAGGATATGCAGTGTGTTTCCAACTTGCTTGATAACATCATGTTCCCAACACTAACGCAGGTCATCCAGATCTCCATCCCAGTCTACAGCTGTAGGGGTGTTGAGAAGGATCCACACTTGGCTGAGCTGCACAATGGGACCAGATAGGCTCCATCATCTGGCTATTTTATCAGTGGAAAAGGAAGAACTTTCTAAGCTGAGTCACAGTCTAGTGATTGACCACTTTGCAAAAATGAAAAATAGGAGGAACACTTTAATGCTCATAAAATAAAAGAAAACTTAGTTCAGGTTGAGTTAAACTTTCCCCCGAACTAAAACTCTGAAACCTAGGAATTAATGATTACTTCAGAATGTTTATAAGGAAACTTTTATTTTTAAAGTTGATGTCTTATTTTTTATAGCTGCAATGTTGAAAATGTTTGTTAAAACAAATATGCTCTTATACTCATTAATATCTCACCTGGTAATTTTGGTAGGAATGTATCAGGGTGGGGCAGTGTGCTTGTCTGTAATTATGTATGGCAGGAGGGGCATATGTAGTAGGGGGCCAGTGCCCCAGTAAAGCTTTGTGCCTAGCAACGCCCCTGGTTGCAGGATTAGTTCTGGATCCGGTTCTGGGTCAGTTCTTGGTCTGGTTTTGGATCCAGTTTTGGTTCTTGGCTGGTTCTAGGTCGGTTCTGGGTCAGTTCTTGGTCTGGTTCTGGACTCCCTGGGTTCCTGTATTTCCAGGTGATTCTAAGACAGGAAGCTGCTGCGGTCAGAACCGGACTGAAAGGCAGAGCTCTGTTAGAACCGGATCCTAGGGTTCTGCTGGTACCTACCTCGGTCTGGTCCTGGTTCTGGTTCTGGTCCTGGTTCTTCCAGCGCAGAAACTCTCTGAAGGAGAACGGGTTCAGCACATCCTGGTTCTGGACCTCCTCCTCATCTGCAGAAAGCAGAAGCTGAACATCGAACCGGACCGGTTCTGATCCAAACACAGAACCACCTGTAAACCTGATCGGAACCAGAACATCCGAACCGAACGGAAGGACTCACCGTCTGTGATGATCAAGGTTTTCCCGCCTCTCCGGCCGGACATGACGAACCGAACCCGGTCCGGTTCTTCTAGTTCCGGTCAGGTTCGGCACCTTTGGGTTCTGGTTCCTCTCTGGATCATGTTCTGGACCGGATGGTCCAACAACTTCACCTCTACAGAACCAACCGTACCCGGAAATGCCCGCCAGGACCACCTTCTCCTCCTCCCCCTCCTTCTTCTTCTTCTTCTCTTCCTCCTCCTTCTTCTTCTTCGCCACAAACTGTTTTTTATCGGTTATTAATCGGTGTTTTAAACCAGCGTCCTTTCTGCGCTCTGTTTGAAAACGTCTTCCACGCAAAACTAAAGACAATTTTAACCCATTAATCAGTGTTTTTATTCCTTGGAGGCTGTATTTACAGTTTTTATAGGGGGGGTTTCTAAACAGCAGGAATAAAGACGCAGAGCTCAGCTTGATGCTGCGGTTCTGAGGAGCCAGAATGAGGCTGGAGTTTAACTTCCTCAGAAACAACATGGAGGATTTTATTCAGCTGTGGGGTTTCAGGTTAGGATGATGGAGATCTACATTTTAACAGGCTCCTCATTTAATGATTTTAACTGAAACCTGTTTTACGTCAATTGTTTATATGTTTGAAATGTGTAAATGAAGCTATATTAAAAAAAACAAAACAAACAGTCTTCTTCTTTATTTTATGGCGGTTGGCCAGCAGCTTATTAATTTGCAGCACCGCCACCTACTGGAACGGAGTGTGGATATGACCCCCCCGCCCCCTGGGAGATTTATTAACTTTATTATAATCAAGTTAATAAATCTTATATTCTTTCTATCTATTTCGTGTTCTTAAAGTAATTCATTAAATAAAAAAAATTAAAAAAAGGATCTCGGTCTACGTCACAGCACCTCTAGCCGCTGGTTGGTTGGAAATGTCAGGTGACATAAAGTGGGAAAAAACAAGGAAGCGCGTTTTTCCCGGTAAACTTCCGCACGTGTCCCGGACATCTGAGGTTCCGCCTTTAGAGGTTGGGGAACCGGAGCCGAACCCGGATCCTGGACGGTGAGTTCGGTTTGCTTCCAGCTGCTAAACTGGGTCGGTGGTTCTGGACTGGTTCCAGCTTGGGTGTTTAGACACCGTTGGTCTTCAGTTTCATTGGTCTGATGTCAGTGATGTCATTGAGCATCAGGACACATCTTGTTTATAGAGAACAGCAGCATTTCTTCCTACATTATTATAAGTCTTATCAGCTAAACTCACTAGATGCTGTTTATAATGTTTAAAGCTTCACTGGTTCTGATCAACGTGGAAACAAGGTTTGCTTTTAAACTAACCAGCGACTAAAACAGAAGGCAAAAAAGTTCCTATTTAACCAAATAAAGTTTCAATATGTTATATGTGGATTTATCCGCTGTTTTATCTTGAAGATATAGAATTGTGCAGAGGTAAACCCACTCTTATTTTTTATCTAATCTGCTTTCTAGTATCATGCAAAATAACACATTAAAGGGACAATAAATAAATGTATTTACACTGGAACTATAAGAGGAACTGACACTCAGCATTTAAAACATTAACTTGTTCATCTGGGATGTACAGTCACGGCCAAAAGTTTTGAGAATGATTCAAATGTTAATATTTCCAAAGTCTACAGCTTCAGTTTTTATAACAGTAATCTGCATAAAGTCCAGAATGTTCTAAAGAGTGATCAGCGTAACAGCAATTAATTGCAAAGTCAATATTTGCCTAGAAAATGAACTTTATCCCTAAAACACATTTCATGGTGATTGCAGCCCTGCCTTAAAGGAGCAGCTAACATGGTTTCAGTGATTGCTCCATTAACACAGGTGTGGGTGGTGATGAGGACAGGGCTGCAGATCAATCTGTCAGGATTGAGTCAGAATGACGCCACTGGACACTTTAAACAGAGGCTGCTGCTCGGCATCATTGGTTCTCTGCTGGGAACCATGGTTATCTCTAAAGAAACACCTGCAGTCATCATTGCACTGCACAAAGATGGCCGAACAGGAAAGAGAATGGCTGTTAGAGAGATTGCTCCTCAGTCAGCAATCTATGGCATCATCAGGAACTTCAAGGAGAGAGGTTCCATTGCTGCCAAAAAGGCTCCAGGACGCCAAGAAAGACCAGCGAGCGCCAGGACCGTCTCTGAAAAGTGTTTCAGCTGCGGGATGGGGCTGCCAGCGGTGCAGAGCTTGCTCAGGAATGGCAGCAGGCAGGTGTGAGTGCATCTGCACTGTGAGGCGGAGACTCTTGGAGCAAGGCCTGGTCTGAAGGAGGGCAGCAAAGAAGCCACTTCTCTCCAGGAAAACCATCAGGGACAGACTGATATTCTGCTAAAGGTCCAGGGAGGGGACTGCTGAGGACTGGGGGAAAGTCATTTTCTCTCAGCAATCCCCTTTTCCATTGTTTGGGACATCTGGAAAACAGCTGGTTGGGAGAAGACCAGGTGAGCGCTACCAGCAGTCTGGTCTCATGCCGACTGTAAAGCATCCTGAAACCATTCATGGTGGGGTTGCTTCTCAGCCAAGGGAGGCGGCTCTCTCCCAGTCTGACCTAAAAACAGCCATGAATAAAGAATGGAACCAGAATGTCCTCCCAGAGCAACTTCTCCCAACCGTCCCAGAGGAACTTCTCCCAACCGTCCCAGAGCAGGTTGGTGATGAACGATGCCTTTTCCAGCATGATGGAGCACCTCGCCATAAAGCAAAGCTGATATCTAACTGGCTCAGGGAACAAAACAGAGAGATGTTGGGTCCATGGCCTGGAAACTCCCCTCATCTTAATCCCATTGAAAACTTGTGGTCAATCATCAGGAGACGGCGGACAAACGAAAACCTTCTGATAAAATGCAAGCATTGATGGAGCAGAATGGACGCTATCAGTCAGGATTTGGTCCAGAAGCTGATGGAGAGCAGCCAGGGAGAAATGTCCTGAAGAAGAGGGGTCAACACTGCAGATACTGACATGCTGCATTAACTCATTCTGTCATTAAAAGCTTTGGTGCTCACAATATGATGCAATTGTATTTCTGGATGTGATGACAACATCTGACATGAACACTAGAGGGCAGCAGATCAGATGGAAATAGAATATTTGTGTCATTCTCAGTACGTTTGGCCATGACTGTAATTACTGTGTCACTCATTCATTATTTTATCTATGGTTGAAACAATTAATCATATTAATCGATTATTTAAATAATCATCTAATTTAGTAATTGATTAATGGTTAACTGGAGTTTAGGGCCACTAATGTGCCTTTAGCCAATAGAGCGACCCACTTAGAGCAGGAATTATGTAAAAAATATGTAAACATTTTGCATTTAAGATAAAAAAGTTATTTTCTGTGAATATTCTCCATCCAGATCTCCTCCAGAGGAAACGTTTCTGTTTCATTTCATAAAAAATCTTTAAGGAGCCTTTGGCTGATCTGATTATTAATCGATCCATTGGAAAAATAATCAACAGATTAATGAATCTGCAGAATAATCAATAGTTTCAGTTTCTTCCATCATGCAGCTGCTTCCCCTCAGGCTGCCCTGCAGCAGCATCTGTTTCCTTCCATTATTTAATGTTTCTATTATATTAGTGTGTTTTTAATAGTAAAGGATTAAATATAAAACAACCTTTTATCATCATCCTATATTTTACTGTCTGACTGTTTAAATAGCTCCTTGTGTCTGTTTTAAAGCACTAAGATATAAAATCACTTTTAACAATTATAAAATACAATATAACTCTATTTAATCTGGAATACAATAGTATCCAAATAAACAGATTCCAACATTATTTACATACATTAATGTTTTTACTAATTTACTTATGAACCGTGTGGAAATCTAGAAAAATAGAATCAGTGTAAATAGAGTTCCTCTGTTTGTCTTTATTCTATTTCTAGAAGTAGAATCAATGAAATAGAACTATTTTAATGTGGAAAACAAAAAGCAGCAGATCTTTAGCATCCTTCTCATGTTGTTAGGATCTAGAAAAGAAATAAATCCTGTTCTTTATACCTGAACTGCCTGAACTGCCTCTGCCAGGCAGCTCCTCTGCCTGGCAGAGGAGCTGCGGCAGGCAGAGGAGCTGCAGCTGCCAGGCAGAGGAGCTGCGGCTGCCAGGCAGAGGAGCTGCAGCTGCCAGGCAGAGGAGCTGCGGCAGGCAGAGGAGCTGCGGCTGCCTGGCAGAGGAGCTGCGGCTGCCAGGCAGAGGAGCTGCAGCTGCCAGGCAGAGGAGCTGCGGCAGGCAGAGGAGCTGCGGCTGCCTGGCAGAGGAGCTGCGGCTGCCTGGCAGAGGAGCTGCGGCTGCCTGGCAGAGGAGCTGCGGCTGCCTGGCAGAGGAGCTGCGGCTGCCTGGCAGAGGAGCTGCGGCTGCCTGGCAGAGGAGCTGCGGCTGCCAGGCAGAGGAGCTGCGGCTGCCAGGCAGAGGAGCTGCGGCTGCCAGGCAGAGGAGCTGCGGCTGCCAGGCAGAGGAGCTGCGGCTGCCAGGCAGAGGAGCTGCAGCTGCCAGGCAGAGGAGCTGCGGCAGGCAGAGGAGCTGCGGCTGCCTGGCAGAGGAGCTGCGGCTGCCAGGCAGAGGAGCTGCGGCTGCCAGGCAGAGGAGCTGCGGCTGCCAGGCAGAGGAGCTGCGGCTGCCAGGCAGAGGAGCTGCGGCTGCCAGGCAGAGGAGCTGCGGCTGCCAGGCAGAGGAGCTGCGGCTGCCTGGCAGAGGAGCTGCGGCTGGGCGGGGGGGGCTTAGGTGGGCTCTCCTCATCCTCCGCAGGAAGTCCAAGCGCCTCTGGGCCCTTTGATCAGTCATCGCTGATCATCCCACAGCCTCATACTGCCGCTGCTATTGGCAGGCAGCCATCGGCGTCTCTAACCTCAGGAGTAAAGGAGTCCAAATCAGAAGCTGCAGCCCCCCCACCCCCACCCCTGCTAATTGTTTTATTTATTTTTTTATTTTTTACAAATATTTTTGCTTTTATTCTTCTTTTATTTTCTTCTGTTTTATTGTCTATTTCATGTAAACCACTTCGAACTGTCCCTGTCCTGCCGTGTCCCTGTCCTGCCGTGTCCCTGTCCTGTAGCCTTGCCTACTACTTTCGCAGGTGGAGACATCCATCTCTCTGCTGGCTTCTGTTTTGTCATGTTGCTATAACCAGGTGATGCAGGTGACCAGGTGGCGCAGGTGACGCAGGTGATGAGGTGGTGCTGGTGATGAGGTGGTGCAGGTGACCAGGTGACGCTGGTGACCAGGTGATGCAGGTGACCAGGTGGTGCTGGTGACCAGGTGGTGCTGGTGACCAGGTGGTGCTGGTGACCAGGTGAAGCTGGTGACCAGGTGGTGCAGGTGACAAGGTGATGCAGGTGACCAGGTGAAGCTGGTGACCAGGTGGTGCTGGTGACCAGGTGGTGCTGGTGACCAGGTGAAGCTGGTGACCAGGTGGTGCTGGTGACAAGGTGATGCAGGTGACAAGGTGATGCAGGTGACCAGGTGAAGCTGGTGACCAGGTGGTGCTGGTGACCAGGTGGTGCTGGTGACCAGGTGAAGCTGGTGAC
Organism: Cyprinodon tularosa; assembly: GCF_016077235.1. Classification (NCBI taxonomy): domain Eukaryota; kingdom Metazoa; phylum Chordata; class Actinopteri; order Cyprinodontiformes; family Cyprinodontidae; genus Cyprinodon; species Cyprinodon tularosa. The sequence continues at coordinate 70,623 of NW_024038068.1, forward strand.
CAGGTGGTGCTGGTGACCAGGTGAAGCTGGTGACCAGGTGATGCAGGTGACCAGGTGATGCAGGTGACCAGGTGGTGCTGGTGACCAGGTGGTGCTGGTGACCACGTGATGCAGGTGACCAGGTGAAGCTGGTGACCAGGTGGTGCTGGTGACCACGTGATGCAGGTGACCAGGTGAAGCTGGTGACCAGGTGGTGCTGGTGACCAGGTGGTGCAGGTGACCAGGTGATGCAGGTGACCAGGTGAAGCTGGTGACCAGGTGAAGCTGGTGACCAGGTGATGCTGGTGACCAGGTGGTGCTGGTGACCAGGTGAAGCTGGTGACCAGGTGAAGCTGGTGACCAGGTGGTGCTGGTGACCAGGTGGTGCTGGTGACCAGGTGGTGCTGGTGACCAGGTGATGCTGGTGACCAGGTGGTGCAGGTGACCAGGTGATGCAGGTGACCAGGTGGTGCTGGTGACCAGGTGATGCTGGTGACCAGGTGGTGCTGGTGACCAGGTGGTGCTGGTGACCAGGTGATGCAGGTGACCAGGTGATGCAGGTGACCAGGTGGTGCTGGTGACCAGGTGAAGCTGGTGACCAGGTGGTGCTGGTGACCAGGTGGTGCTGGTGACCAGGTGGTGCTGGTGACCAGGTGATGCTGGTGACCAGGTGGTGCTGGTGACCAGGTGATGCAGGTGACCAGGTGGTGCTGGTGACCAGGTGATGCTGGTGACCAGGTGGTGCTGGTGACCAGGTGGTGCTGGTGACCAGGTGATGCAGGTGACCAGGTGATGCAGGTGACCAGGTGGTGCTGGTGACCAGGTGAAGCTGGTGACCAGGTGAAGCTGGTGACCAGGTGATGCTGGTGACCAGGTGACCAGGTGGTGCTGGTGACCAGGTGAAGCTGGTGACCAGGTGGTGCTGGTGACCAGGTGATGCAGGTGACCAGGTGATGCTGGTGACCAGGTGGTGCTGGTGACCAGGTGGTGCTGGTGACCAGGTGAAGCTGGTGACCAGGTGAAGCTGGTGACCAGGTGGTGCTGGTGACCAGGTGGTGCTGGTGACCAGGTGAAGCTGGTGACCAGGTGAAGCTGGTGACCAGGTGGTGCTGGTGACCAGGTGAAGCTGGTGACCAGGTGGTGCAGGTGACAAGGTGATGCAGGTGACAAGGTGATGCAGGTGACCCGGTGAAGCTGGTGACCAGGTGGTGCTGGTGACCAGGTGGTGCTGGTGACCAGGTGAAGCTGGTGACCAGGTGGTGCTGGTGACCAGGTGAAGCTGGTGACCAGGTGATGCAGGTGATGCAGGTGACCAGGTGAAGCTGGTGACCAGGTGATGCTGGTGACCAGGTGGTGCTGGTGACCAGGTGAAGCTGGTGACCAGGTGAAGCTGGTGACCAGGTGATGCTGGTGACCAGGTGATGCTGGTGACCAGGTGGTGCTGGTGACCAGGTGATGCAGATGACCAGGTGATGCAGGTGACCAGGTGGTGCTGGTGACCAGGTGATGCAGGTGACCAGGTGGTGCAGGTGACCAGGTGAAGCTGGTGACCAGGTGATGCTGGTGACCAGGTGGTGCTGGTGACCAGGTGAAGCTGGTGACCAGGTGGTGCTGGTGACCAGGTGATGCAGGTGACCAGGTGGTGCAGGTGACCAGGTGGTGCAGGTGACCAGGTGGTGCAGGTGACCAGGTGGTGCAGGTGACCAGGTGAAGCTGGTGACCAGGTGATGCTGGTGACCAGGTGGTGCTGGTGACCAGGTGATGCTGGTGACCAGGTGGTGCTGGTGACCAGGTGGTGCAGGTGACCAGGTGGCGCTGGTGACCAGGTGACGCTGGTGACCAGGTGACGCTGGTGACCAGGTGACGCTGGTGACCAGGTAATGCAGGTGACCAGGTGAAGCTGGTGACCAGGTGGTGCTGGTGACCAGGTGGTGCTGGTGACCAGGTGATGCTGGTGACCAGGTGATGCTGGTGACCAGGTGAAGCTGGTGACCAGGTGATGCAGGTGACCAGGTGATGCAGGTGACTAGTTGATGCTGGTGACCAGGTGGTGCTGGTGACCAGGTGGTGCTGGTGACCAGGTGAAGCTGGTGACCAGGTGAAGCTGGTGACCAGGTGATGCAGGTGACCAGGTGAAGCTGGTGACCAGGTGGTGCTGGTGACCAGGTGAAGCTGGTGACCAGGTGGTGCTGGTGACCAGGTGGTGCTGGTGACCAGGTGGTGCTGGTGACCAGGTGGTTCTGGTGACCAGGTGAAGCTGGTGACCAGGTGAAGCTGGTGACCAGGTGAAGCTGGTGACCAGGTGAAGCTGGTGACCAGGTGGTGCTGGTGACCAGGTGGTGCTGGTGACCAGGTGAAGCTGGTGACCAGGTGATGCTGGTGACCAGGTGATGCTGGTGACCAGGTGATGCAGGTGACCAGGTGGTGCTGGTGACCAGGTGATGCAGGTGACCAGGTGGTGCAGGTGACCAGGTGATGCAGGTGACCAGGTGGTGCTGGTGACCAGGTGATGCAGGTGACAAGGTGGTGCTGGTGACAAGGTGGTGCTGGTGACCAGGTGGTGCAGGTGACAAGGTGGTGCTGGTGACAAGGTGATGCTGGTGACCATGTGATGCAGGTGACCAGGTGGTGCTGGTGACCAGGTGATGCAGGTGACCAGGTGGTGCAGGTGACCAGGTGATGCAGGTGACCAGGTGGTGCTGGTGACCAGGTGATGCTGGTGACCAGGTGATGCAGGTGACCAGGTGGTGCTGGTGACCAGGTGATGCAGGTGACCAGGTGATGCAGGTGACCAGGTGGTGCAGGTGACCAGGTGGTGCTGGTGACCAGGTGGTGCTGGTGACCAGGTGATGCAGGTGACCAGGTGGTGCAGGTGACCAGGTGATGCAGGTGACCAGGTGGTGCTGGTGACCAGGTGATGCAGGTGACCAGGTGATGCAGGTGACCAGGTGATGCAGGTGACCAGGTGGTGCAGGTGACCAGGTGATGCAGGTGACCAGGTGGTGCTGGTGACCAGGTGATGCTGGTGACCAGGTGATGCAGGTGACCAGGTGGTGCTGGTGACCAGGTGATGCAGGTGACCAGGTGATGCAGGTGACCAGGTGGTGCTGGTGACCAGGTGATGCTGGTGACCAGGTGATGCAGGTGACCAGGTGGTGCTGGTGACCAGGTGATGCAGGTGACCAGGTGGTGCAGGTGACCAGGTGATGCAGGTGACCAGGTGGTGCAGGTGACCAGGTGATGCAGGTGACCAGGTGGTGCTGGTGACCAGGTGATGCAGGTGACCAGGTTATACTAGTATTTACTCAGCTTCTGATTCTGGGTGGTTTATTTGGGATCCTGAGGCTAGAGATCCAGTTTTTCTTCAGCCAGTCAAATACCGATCTGTTGATATCTGATATTGATCTAGTTCAAGTGTTGAATGGATGAAGCTTATTTCTGCCATCTTGGCTAAGGCATTATCCTGACATGAACTCTCTGCTGCCACCTACAGGGCTGGAGGTAGAAATGAAGAGTGTTCTGTTGAATGTGACGTGGTTAAAGTCGGGTGCTTACTTACCCTGTTGAACAGATCTGCCTCCGGAGCTGGTTGACAGTTGCCTTTTGTATAAATGCACTATCTGATAAAGATCTACTGAAATGTAACCTTCTTTTGGGGGAGGAGAACTCTGTTAAAGTAATCCTGAAGGTTATTAGAAAGTGGTCAGAGAGGACAGGGTTGGGAGGAAATACTTTTATTTCTTCACATTCTATGCCGTATGTCAGCACAAGATCCAAAGTATGAAGATGAGAATGTGTGGGACTATTCACATTTTGAACAAAGCCAATAGTGTCTAAGATAGCATTAAAGGCTGCTCTTAAGCTATCGCCTTCAATGTCAGCATGGATGCTAAAATTGTTCCTTATGTTCCTAACAGAGCACTTCGCTCTCAATCTGCAGGTTTACTAGTGGTTCCTAGAATTTCTAAAAGTAGAATGGGAGGCAGATCTTTTAGTTCTCAGGCTCCTCTCCTGTGGAACCAACTACCAGTTTTAGTCCGTGAGGCAGACACCCTGTCTACTTTTAAGGCTAGGCTTAAAACTTTCCTTTTGGATAAAGCTTCTAGTTAGAGTGGCTCAGGTTATCCTGATCTATCTCTATAGTTCTGCTGCTATAGGCTTAGACTGCTGGAGGACATAGGGACCCCTTTTTCATCATTCTGCTTCATTCTATCTCTATTCTCCCACTCTGCAGAATCTGTTAGTTCAATCTCCATCCGCTCTACTCTATGCGTATTTCCTGTTTGGTTCCTTACTGACTTGTTTTGTTTGTCTGACCGCCATTGTGGAAAACGACTGGTGAAGATGGAGCAGCTAGCAGAGCGAGGCGAGAACGCTGGGACCCTTTTTCCACCTGGATCCCCCGCTCTTTTTGGCCCTCATGTCCCTCCATTGTAGCACAAACTCCACCCCCTTCCTCAGCTCCTCGGCCGTATCTAGACCCACAGCTAGTTCCTGATTGGCCCTCTGGCGTTGAGGCGTGGAATAACAGCGCAGACCACGCTTCAATGTTGGGCAGAAATCAAAAATGTCTGTGACATATTGCTGCAGGAGGATAACCAGGCCTTTAGTGTGAGGGATTGCTGAAGAGTCAATATCTACTGTCTCTACCTGCTCATCCTGTAAAGTCTCTGACTAGATGATCTGATTGATCTGGATCTATGAGGAGACCTGAGAGGACTGGCTGTGAAGTGGAGCATAGAACTGAATAGAATAGATGTTGATGGTGCAGCCTGGTTATCGTCTGTTTGAGCAGCGTCTCCAGGCTAAAGACGGATCTTCAGCTGCTGCAGGTAACGACCCGGCATTCAGGAACCTGGTCCTGGTTCTGGTTCTGGTCGGGCTCCTGGGGAATCGATGGTTGTAATGGGGTCTTTGGTCTCCTGTCCATTAGTGTCTCCTGTCCATAACAGGGTCCCTGTTTCTCGCTAACGGTCTTAAATTCCTCCTCAGGTACCAACATGTCTGAGGACGTCCCACCTGACGGACGCTCGTCCCAGTCAGAGACCCAGAGCCAGTCCACCCTGTCCCCGTCCCAGATCAAGTCCCCACAGGGTTCTAGTTCGTCCAGCGGGCCGACCTCAGCCAGCCAGTCATCCAGCGGCTCAGGGACGGTGAGCAGCGTGGACACCATCCCCGTCACCCTGTCCTCCGTCCCAGAAGAAGCGGAGCCAGAGCTCTGGGGTCGGCTGCTGCCCATGGTCCGAGGCTTCAGGAGCCAAGGTGACCCTCTACCACCGCGGAGGCTGGACCAGAACCAGAACTGACCCTGGTTCTCTGTGTTTGGTTCCAGACTGCATAGAGGACCAGTACCTGTTTGGCCGGGACTCGGGCTGCGACTACGTCCTCGGAGACCCAGACAACAAGAGGTCCCAGAAGTTCCGGATCTACAGCAAGAAGCACTTCAGGATCTACAGGGTGAGGACAGCTGCTGCTTCTAATCCGGTTCTGATGCTGCTGTGGTCCCTCATCTGGTCTGTCCCCACCTGCCCTGTCCCCCAGGAAGGCTCTAAAGTCTTTTTGGAGGACCTCAGCAACAATGGGACTTTTGTGGACGGCATAAAAGTTGGACAGAATAAGAAGCTTCCTCTGACCAACAACGCCGTGCTGTCTCTGGCCGAGCAGCGGAACCGGGGTAGGACCTGTCCATTAGTGTCCCCTGTCCAATACTGTCTCCTTTCCCTGTCCATTAGTGTCCCCTGTCCAATATTGTCTCCTTTCCCTGTCCATTAGTGTCCCCTGTCCAATATTGTCTCCTCCCCTGTCCATTACTGTCTCCTTTCGATTAGTGTCTCCTGTCCCTGTCCGTTAGGGTCTCCTGTCCCTGTCTATTAGTGTCTCCTGTCCCTGTCTATTAGTGTCTCCTGTCCCTGTCTATTAGTGTCTCCTGTCCCTGTCCGTTAGGGTCTCCTGTCCCTGTCTATTAGTGTCTCCTGTCCCTGTCCGTTAGGGTTCCCTGTCTACTAGTGTCTCCCTTCTGCGTTGACATGTCTGCTGTCTCTGTTGACCTGTCTCTTGTCTTTGCAGTTTTTGTCTTCATGGACCTGATGTCAGACGATCAGTCCAGTTTACCTAAAGCTCTGCGGGACAAATATGTCCTGACCCACCGGATTGGGACGTAAGTCTGATTCTGACCAAACGGCTAAAACCTCTGATCTACCGAACTAAACACTGCAGTTCTGTTCAGCATCAGACCTGCCGCCTGGTTCCCACTGGTCTATTGGACCAGGTCTCTGGTTCCGGGTCTCTGGTTCCGGGTCTCTGGTTCCGGGTCTCTGGTTCCGGGTCTCTATACGCTCTATCCCCAGGCCGCCGCCTCCCCTAAGAGGCCAAATCTCTGATAATGTCGTCCAAGTGGTGAATCTTCAGTTTGGTTCTGTTGCTCTCTGGATGTTTTTGATCTGACCCTCTGGGCTGCCGTAGACGGCGCCACGGGATGCTGATCACATCCTGTCACGGAGTGTCATATCCCATCATGCTTTGCGTTCCAGAGGAGTCTGCGGCGAGGTGCGTCTGGCCTTTGAACGCTCCACCTGCAGCGAACTCGCCGTCAAAATTATCAGCATGGCAAACTTCCGGTCTGAGCGGGTAGGTCTGCTCTCTGATTGGCTGCCACCGCTTCCCCAAACAGAGCTGGTCATATGACCCGTCTCCTGTCCAATCACAGACGGCGACCAGGACTGCAGAGACAGAGATCGAGATCCTGAAGAGAGTCGATCATGTGAGTGAAGCTCGGCGAGAAAAAAGCATCATCATCCTCATTCATCAACGTGTCCCTCTGTTCACTCGGTCCCTCTTTCCCTGTGTCCATTGTCCTCCTATGTCTTCTGTCCCCTGTGTCCTCTGCAGCCGTGTCTCATAAAGGTGAAGGACTTCTATCAGTCAGAGGACAATTACTACATCTTTCTGGAGCTGTAAGTAGAAGCTGAACATTTCACCTTGGTGTTCCTTCATCCTCTGACTGCCGTGGCTCCGCCCCCATCCCCCTCCCACCGTGGCTCCGCCCCCATCCCCTCCCACCGTGGCTCCGCCCCCATCCCCTCCCGCCGTGGCTCCGCCCCCTATGTCCTCAGGATGGAGGGAGGAGAGCTCTTCCAGAAGGTGAAGTCTCAGCAGCAGCTAAAGGAGGACGTCGCTAAACTCTACTTCTATCAGATGCTTTGTGCCGTGCAGGTGAGCGCTGCTCCCATCGCCACGGTAACCAGCGGGTGACGCCCAGGTAACTGTGTGTTTGTAGTATCTCCATAGAAACGGCATCATCCACAGAGACCTGAAGCCAGAGAACGTCCTCCTGTCCTCCAAAGAGGACGAGTGTCTCATTAAGGTGAGCCCCCCCGTCCTCTTCCTCCCAGCCTCAGCTCTTCATGCTTCTGACTCCGCCCCCCTGTGTCAGGTGACGGACTTCAGCCAGTCCAGGATCCTGGAGGAGGCGGCCCTCATGAGGACTCTGTGTGGGACTCCGTCCTACCTGGCCCCTGAGGTCTTCACCCACGCTTCCACCACGGGTTACGGGCTGGCCGTGGACGCCTGGAGCCTGGGCGTCCTGCTGTTTGTCTGGTAGGCTCCGCCCCCTCTGCCATTGCGGCGGGCCAGGCGCCGGATTCTAACCAGCGTGTCTCTGGCAGCCTGAGCGGCTACGCTCCGTTCCACGAGAGGTTCAGCGAGCACTCGGTCATGGAGCAGATCATCAGAGGAGAGTTCACCATGATCCCGTCCAAGTGGAGTCGTGTCTCCAACCACGGTAACCACGGTAACGGTGGGTTCCCGTCACTCCGTCATAGCGTTGCTAAGATGCTGTCTGCTGGTGTTTCAGCCAAAGATGTGGTGAGGAAGCTGCTGGTGGTGGATCCCACCAAAAGGATGACTGTGGATGAAGCTCTGCAGCACCCCTGGCTGCAGGTAGGTGAACTGCAGGTGCATCATCCGCCTGGGGCCCTAATCACCAGGGGCCCCGTTGGTTGGCCACATGGCTAACAGAAGCTTGCGATAGCTCTGCAAGTTTGAAATGAAATAATTATGATTTAACATCCAAACAATGAGGAAAATATGGACATCAGCTCCTGCTCCCCCCGTATCCTGGAATGGACCGGTCCAACGTCCCCTTTACATCCGTCCTCGCCGTGCGACTTTCATACATCTCTTACCCGCTGCAGCAGGAAACGCTTTATGAAATCAGATATTATTCTTAGACTTTATTGTTTGGTTCATCTTCCAGGCAGTAAAGGAAGATTTCCATCAATAAAGTCCAGCAGTGATCAAATGTAAAAACCTCATAAGCTCTTTTTCACACTGAGCTCTAAAAGATTCTTCCCCTACTGACCTTAATAGATGGCGGATCCTGATTGGCTGATACTTCATTAAACTAAGCATCTGATTGGTCTGATTGCGTCGTGAGGTGTGATTGCAGGGCAGTGGACATGAGGTAAAACTCAATACCAGCACATTTATTAAATTGGTTAAAGAACCAAAACTCTCTGCTGGTTTCCAGTTTCTTAATCCACATGCAGAACCTCAAGAGAACAGGTAATCACCTGCTGTCCACCATATTGGATCAGTCCATTTGCTGCACATGTTCAGAAAGGTCCAAACAGACAGCAGCAAACCATTTGGAAACAAACCATGCAAAGAGCAGTGTTGCCAACTTAGCGCTTTAGTCGCTATATTTAGCCACTTTTCAGACCCCTCTAGCACTTTGATTTCTAAAAAGCTCCTAGCGCCAAATCTAGAGACTTTTTTCTGCTACTGGAGACTTTGGAGACAACATCTAAAAGCAGCGAACTCTGCTCTCCAGAGCGAGTAGATTGGTAACCCCGCCTCCTGCTCTCCTCTATCTTGTCTGCTGTCATGATTCATGCAGCTATTATTTCATCCAAATGAAAAATGGAGAACAGATAAGCAGATCATGGCTTGTCTACAGTGAAAAGAAGGACTGGGTTATTTACTTTGGCCTTTTTGGAAACACAGGAAGGAGCAATCAGCTAAGTGAGCTTAGTGCTTGGAAAAAATCTTTCATTCCTTTAGAGACAGCATGAAAAGTCAGCTGAGTACAAAACATAGAGAGGAAAACAAGAAGAAAAAGGGGCAAGAAGAGAGGGACACAACCTAGAACAGATAATGGATGTCTATTCTATTAACATTTCTACATCTGGAGAATGGGGCTGTTCTATGTGTTGTCTTCTCCATTCAGAGGGGCCCCTGACTGTCTTTGCCTGGGGCCCCAAATGTCCTAACTCCACCTGTGCTCCAGGGTGAATAGGGGAGGGGTAAAGGCTGATTTATTTAAACCAGGTGGTCTGCGTGTCACAGTGAACGCAGTTATGCCCCGCCCCCTCCACAGATACTCTGCTGCACTTCTCCTATATTGTAGGTGAGCGCAGACAGGAGGCCTCTGATTGGTCAATCTCCATCCGCTCTACTCTATGCGTATTTCCTGTTTGGTTCCTTACCGGCTGGTTTTGTTTGTCTGACCGCCATTGTGGAAAACGACTGGTGAAGATGGAGCAGCTAGCAGAGCGAGGTGAGAACGCTGGGACCCTTTTTCCACCTGGATCTCCGCTCTTTTTGGCCCTCATGTCCCTCCGTTGTCCCACAGACTTGCCCCCCCTTCCTCACCGCCTCGGCCGTATCTAGACCCACAGCTAGTTCCTGATTGGTCCTCTGGCGTTGTGGCGTGGAATAACAGCGCAGACCACGCTTCAATGTTGGGCAGAAATCAAAAATGTCTGCATCAGCTCACTGTGACGGCCTGCTGCTTGGGGCGAGTTCGTCCGACAACAGAAGGACATTAAGGGCGAAAAGGAGCGGGGATCCATGTGGGAAAAGGGTCCCAGCGTTCTCGCTCTGCTAGCAGGTCAAACTTCACGAGTCGTTTTCCTCAGTCATAAAAACAAAACAATCTGGCCTCCCGTCTGCGGTCAGCCATGTGGTGGAGGTGCAGCGGAGCGTCTGCAGAAGGGGGCGGGGACGTCTTTGCGTTCACTGCGACACCTGCGCAGGTGACCTGGTTTCAAATTCAGCCTTTAGTCCTCGACGCGGGCGACCCGGGTTCGACTCTGACCTGCGGTCCTTTCCTGCATGCCCCCCCCCCCCTTCCCTGTCAGCCTACTGTCCATAAAAACGAGCCTCTAATGCCGTAAAAACAACAAAAAAAGAAAGAAATCAACGGTAACACATAGAAATGTTTTTAGACTCCATAGATTTTAAATGAATGATATCCCTGTTAAGAAATACATAATTGGTAAAAAATAAAAATAAAAAATTGAGTCAAAATTTGCAGCCAATTGTTTCCATGGATACAAATCAGATATGGAGCAGATGTGAGGATTTTTATCACCAACTTCTAAAAGTTACTTTCTGGGAGATGATAGTCTATATAAAGTCCTTAATGTTAGAACATTATTTAATAATTTTATTATTATTTATAAAAATCTGAGGCTCATTTTCCCAAAGCAGGAGTCGTAGAATGACCCAGATCTGTGGGTTCCACGCGTTTGGAGGCGCTGCACTGATCTATAGAGCAGCTATTGGTGATTAGATGCTTATTAGAACAATAAGAATATCCAACAAAACAACCTTTATTCATTTCTGTTCTAAAGCATTTTTGTTTCCTTATATGGAAAATAAAATCCAATCATTTTTAAAATGTTCCCTTTTTGACGATGGAAAACAAAAACACTTTGACTTTCTAAAACAAAAATCAAATCACTATTTATTTTTCTGATTCCCGTTTCTGAGATGAAATCCAGTGACTATAAGATAAACGCTCCGTCCTGCAGGTCACCCACTGCATGCTGGGAAATGTAGGCAGCTGACAGCAGCTCCGCTCTGTTTCAGGATCAGCAGATGTTGATGGCGGCTCACAGACTGATGTACCCTGCAGAAGAAGATGCTGTTGGTGTTTCCATGGTAACCACACCCACATGACTAGGAACCACTAGTAAACCTGCAGATTGAGAGCGAAGTGCTCTGTTAGGAACATAAGGAACAATCAGATCTCTGATATCAGATGGAGCTTGGCCATTTAAGGCTTTATATGTGAGAAGGAGGATTTTAAATTCTATTCTGGATTTAACAGGAAGCCAATGAAGAGAAGCCAGGATAGGAGAGATATGATCTCTCTTTTTCATTTTCATCAGAACTCTGGCTGCAGCATTTTGGATCAGCTGAAGGCTTTTAACTACAGTTTGTGGACTTCCTGATAGTAAAGAATTACAATAGTCCAGCCTTGAAGTAACAAATGCATGGACTAGTTTCTCAGCATCACCCCTGGACAGGAGATTGCTCATTTTTGCAATGTTCCTCAGATGAAAGAAGGAAATTCTAGAAACCTCTTTGATCTGGGATTTAAATGACAGGTCCTGATCAAAAATAACACCAAGATTTTTTACTTTATTATCTGAAATCAGTTTAATCCCATCCAAATGAAGTGACTGGCTAATCAGCTTCTTTTTCAGAGACTCTGGTCCAAAGACTATAACTTCTGTTTTGTCTGCATTCAGAAGCAGAAAGTTAAGAGTCATCCAGGTTCTATTTCATCCCTACTGACCGCCAGAGGGCGGTGCTGAAAGCACTGAATGTTCCCTTCGGGCATGCGCAGTTCGAGTAATTATACCAACAGAGTCACACCTGTGACACCGGATGACCACTCAGAAGCTATATAGCCTGGTGTCATCCTTTGCTCTGCTCCTTTTTTCTTCTCGCAAGCGGTTCGCTAACTTCCCCGTTGTCTGAAGCCCCTGTCTCTTGACCGGAGTTGCGGTTATTCTCCGCCCTCCCAGGGCTGCAACGGGTCGATTCTGAAGATTACGGAAGGTAAGTGAGTTGTTTGCTGGTGATGGTAGCGTCCGCGCCCCCTCTCCCGGCTCACGACTTTAGCTTTTTACCTACAGCTTCGTGCTGTTTTGTTCCGAACTGGTGACGGCAGCGTTTTCGCCCCTACTCCCAGTGTGAATAACTTCACTGCCGAAGTTATATACGGCTAACGTAGTTAGCTTCTTTAGTTTGTTGGTGTTATACCTGGTGACGGCAGCGGTTTTCGCCCCCTCTCCCAGTATATTCCCTACTTTTGCATCCTTTTTTTCACCGGTCTGCGCTGCTATAATTACTGACGGCCGCGGTTTTCGCCCCCTCTCCCAACCAAGTGTGGTCTACTTTGTTGCCGAAGTTGGAGACGGCTAACGTTGTTAGCCTTTTTTGGTTTGTCTGCAGCCTTCTTCATCGGTCTGCTTAATTATAAATGGTGACGGCAGCGTTTTCGCCCCCTCTCCCAATATCAACCTTTTTTTGCTGCCTTTTCGTTGGTCTGCTCTCTTAATTGGTGACGGCAGCGTTTATCGCTCCTACTTCCTACTTAAGTTGCCATACAGCTAACGTTGTTAGCTTTTTTGGTTTATTGGTTTTATACCTGGTGACGGTAGCGGTTCTCGCCCCCTCTCCCAGTATCGGCTGCCTTGTGCTCGCAGCCTCTTTCGTTTCTCTGCTGTAATTGGTGACGGCTGCGTTTGCGCCCCCTCTCCCGATTTTCGATAACTTTCTGTTCTTTAAGCCTTGTCGGCCTTCGACATGGATGGCTCTCACAGCTGCATAGATTGTGGGGCTGCCCTGCAGGCAGAGGATGGCCACGACCTGTGCCCTACCTGCCTTGGACATGAGCACCTTTTGGAGGCGCTGTCTGAGAACCCCTGTATGAACTGCAGCTTTATGCCCCATGCAGTGAGGGTGGCCCGGTTGGCCCAGTTGTGCCCCCAGGAGGGCTCGGACCTTCCGCCCTCTGGGCAGGTGGTTCCCCACAAGCGTTCTAAGCGCCGTGGTGTGACCACAGCATCTGTGCCCCTCCCCCGGAGGAAGCGGGCCAAACCTGACCAGGGCCTGTCCACAAGGGTGGAGCAGTTGTCAGCAGAGCTGGCAGAGATGAAGTCCTTGTTGCAGACACGGCAATCTGATCCCTCGCTCCCAGTGGTTGGGCTCTCTTCCCCACCAATGCCCGAGCTGGTTTTAGAGGATGACGTTATCTCTCTGGCTGCCTCCGCTTCTCATTTTAGAGATGAGGAGGAGGCAGGGTCCTCTCAAGCCTCTGAGGCTGGTTCATTTTCATCTCAGAGTGCGGTTGGAGAGGCCGGTGACGGTTCCATGCGGGAGGTCATGTCTATGGCCCTGAAGCAGCTGCAGCTGGAACTCCCACAAGGAGAGGCATCCAGCTCTGGCAGTGCTTTTTTCAGACGTGGAAGGGCTCCTACTCCTTTTTCTGTACCTCCATCAGAGGAGTACCTGAAGGAGTTACACGCCTGTTGGCGGGAACCGAGAGCGCTGTCGCGTCTCTCCTCGGATGGTCGTGTATTAGCTGCCATGCATGAGTCAGTGAAGGCCGGCCTGGACCGTATGCCAGCAATTGAACCAGCTGTTGCTTCACTGATTGTGTCACCAGATGAAGCCCTGCGTCCTGATGTCCGGTGCCCGCGGACTCAATGTCGGGTTACAGATGACCTCCTCTGTAAGGCGTACAATGCAGGAGCGCGTGCTGGCCGCCTTGGCAATTCCCTGGCGCACCTCATGTTTGCCCTGTCTGCATCTGTTCAGGACACTGGTGGTGCAAGTGCGGCGATTGGTTATAGTGACGCAGCGCTGCAGGCCTTCGCGCTGATGACCAGAGAGCTTGGACGGGTCATGTCTTTCCTTGTCCAAGCTCGTAGACAGGTCTGGTTGGCACAGTCTCCTCTGACTGAAGCATGCCGTAGGACCCTCAGGGGTGTCCCGGTTGTACCAGGGGAGCTGTTTGGATCAGCTGCCTTGGAGGCGCTGGAACGGACTGCTCAGGCACGTCAGACTAGCCAGCAGCTTTCCGGCCTTCGCAGGAGCATACCTGCCTTTCCCCAGCGTTCGGGCCGCCCTGCCACTACCCCCAGCGTTCAGCCACGACCTTAGACTGGTGGCAGACCTGTTGGTTCCTATCCCCATGATGTGCGGCAGAGACAGAGAAGGGACTTTCGTGAGCCAGTCTGCCGCCCTGTTAGACAGACCCGGGCCTCAAATCCTGGACGCCCTCCCCCCAGAGCCCCCAGGGGCCGTGGGGATAGAAGATGATGCCACCGGGCCAGCCGTCGGACATTTTTCCCATCAGCAGCTGAATTTCTGGGCTGCTCATGCCGTAGATCCATGGGTGGTTGCCACCTTAACCAATGGCTACAGGCTCCAGTTCCGACGGCGGCCCCCCCTCTCACACCGGGTCAAGATGACTGTCATCACAGACCCGGTGAAATCTCAGGCACTAGACCAGGAGCTTTCCGCCCTCCTGGGCAAGGGGGCAATCGAGTCTGTAGATCCTCTGCAGCAACCCAGAGGCTACTACTCCACATACTTCCTTGTGGCCAAGAAGACCGGCGGTTTTCGCCCCATTTTAGATCTAAGGGGACTGAATCGGTACCTGAAGGTCCTTCCCTTCCACATGCTCACCATAACAGAGGTCCTTCAGACCATTGTGGCGGGAGATTGGTTTACATCAGTAGATCTGACAGACGCCTACTTTCACGTGCCTATTGCGGCAGAACATCGCCGTTTTCTCAGGTTCGCCTATCGGGGGCGCCATTGGCAATTCCGGGTGCTCCCATTCGGGCTCTCCCTTTCCCCTAGGGTGTTTACTCGATGCATGAAAGCAGCCCTCTCTCCTCTACAGGCCTCCGGAGTCAGGATTCTGCCATACCTGGACGATTGGCTTCTTTGTGCTCCCTCTCAGGTAGCTGCCTCTCGGGATACGTCCCAGCTTCTACTTCATGTGTCAATGTTAGGCCTCAAAGTCAACTTGGCAAAGAGTTGTCTGGTTCCATCTCAGACAACCACCTTTCTTGGGATGCATCTGGACTCTGCTACCATGATGGCCCGTCCATCTGTTCACAGGGTGGACGACATACTCCAGCTTGTCCGTCGATTCAGACTGGGCAGGGAGTTTCCCTACATCACCTTCCTGCGAATGCTGGGCAAACTGACATCAGTCACTCGTGTCGTGCCCTTAGGGCTGCTCCTTCTGCGTCCTTTGCAGCGATGGCTCAACAGCTTTCGCCTAGACGCCAGGCTGCACAGGCATCGCAGGCTAATGGTGACCAGGAGCTGCCTCCATGCCCTAGCTCCTTGGCGAGACGGGACCCTTTTGTCCAGTGGTGTTCCAATGGGGCTAGTAGTGTGTCGAAGGGAGGTGGTCACCACGGATGCCAGCCTCATGGGCTGGGGTGCCGTGTGGCAACACAGAGCTGTTCGGGGTCTCTGGGACCCAAGGGAGCGCACCGAACACATAAATGTGCTGGAGCTGCGGGCTGTGCACATGGCCCTCAGGTGCCTTCTGCCCCACCTACTCACTGGTTTGGCCGACTCTACGGAGGGTTCTCGAGCAGGGCCACAGAGTGTTGCTGGTAGCTCCGTTCTGGCCAGCGCGGCCGTGGTTCCCGCTGCTTTGGAGTCTGTGTCACGGTACTCCATGGCGTCTTCCAGCAAGGAGGGATCTGCTGTCTCAGTTGGGGGGACAGATATGGCACCCCAACCCTCAACGTCTCCAGCTGTGGGCATGGCCCCTGGGAGGCTGACTGGGTGTTCAGACACCGTGAGACACACCGTATTGAGTGCTAGGGCTTCCTCCACTCGGCTGCAGTATGCTAACAGATGGCGCCTCTTTTCTCAGTGGTGCTCTGCCCACAATGAGAACCCGCTTTCCTGCTCGGTGCCCACTATTTTGGAGTTCCTCCAGTCTCTCCTTGATAAGGGCCGCTCTCCTTCGACCCTTAAAGTGTATGTTGCAGCAATTTCATGTCTTCACCGAACTGTTGACAACCGTACAGTGGGGCGCCATGAACTGGTTTCACTTTTTCTGCGTGGTGCTCGTAGGTTGTGCCAGCGGCCAGCCCCACGAGCCCCAGATTGGGATCTGCCATTGGTTCTCACAGCTCTGTGCCACCCTCCATTCGAGCCTTTGGCACAAGCAGAACTCAAGTGGCTTTCCTGCAAGGCTGCTTTCCTGATGGCTATCGTCTCAGCTAAGAGGGTCAGCGAGCTACATGCTCTTTCTGTCAGCCCTAGGTGTATCAGGTGGAATCCAGATGGCTCTGGTGTTACCCTGTGGCCTAATACTGCGTTTGTGCCTAAGGTGTTGTCTCCTTTTCACCGTAACCAGCCATTGCGGCTCGCTCGGTTTCAGCCTCAATCTGGTACAACTGAGAATGAGTCGGAGTTGTTGTGCCCAGTAAGAGCGTTGGAGGCATACATTGCAGCCACCGCCAATCTGAGACGCTCGGACCAGCTTTTCCTATGCTATGGGGGTCCAAGGTTAGGCTGTCCTCTTTCTAAACAGCGTCTGTCCCATTGGATTGTGAGTGTCATCTGCCACGCCTACGCTGCAGGTCACTGCTCCCTGCCAGTCGGTGTGAGAGCACATTCCACCAGGAGCGTCACCGCTTCCTGGGCTGCTTTGAGAGGGGTTCCGCTGGAAGCTATATGTGCTGCTGCTTCATGGGCTTCCCCAACCACCTTCACCAGGTTCTACAGTGTCAATGTGGCTGCCCCTCATCCCCTGGGTCAGGTCCTTTTACAAGGTTCTGCTGGGCCTCCTCTGTGAGGTATGTGCTCAGGATTCCTTGTGACATCGTTGGCATTAGTCATTCAGTGCTTTCAGCACCGCCCTCTGGCGGTCAGTAGGGATGAAATAGAACGAAAGTTACGTATGTAACTACGGTTCTATGAATCCCGGATGACCGCCAGAGCTTCTCTGTCACTCAGAATCCTTGCTTTTGCGAGAAGATTCTGTAGGAGCAGAGCAAAGGATGACACCAGGCTATATAGCTTCTGAGTGGTCATCCGGTGTCACAGGTGTGACTCTGTTGGTATAATTACTCGAACTGCGCATGCCCGAAGGGAACATTCAGTGCTTTCAGCACCGCCCTCTGGCGGTCATCCGGGATTCATAGAACCGTAGTTACATACGTAACTTTCGTTTTTATGTCTTCAAGACATTCCTGTAATCTATGTAATGGGTTAGCTTCATCTGGATTATAGACAGATATAGCTGGGTATCATCAGCATAACAGTGGAAATTAATCCCATGCTGTCTAATAACTCTACCAATTGATTGCATGTATAAAGTAAAGAGAATTGGTCCTAGCACTGATCCCTGTGGTACTCCACAGGTAACCATGGCAACATGGGAAAGATTTATCATTAACATCAACAGAGGTTATTAAGCCCCGCCTCTCTCATCATCTTGACTCCACCCACTTGCAGGATGCAGGAGACGGTTCCAGGAGGAAAAGAGGAAGAGGAGATGATGAAGAGGAGGAGCCTCCTGCTAAGAAGATCTTAGCCCCGCCCCCTCCATCCCTGTGAATGTGAAACTTCAGATTCTTTTATTTCTTCCCAGGAGCTTGTTGAAGTTCCTGGGAACCGGTTCTTGGTTAAACCTCAGGTTCTGGTTCTGGTCCTTAAAGCTTTGACTCGCTGCAGGTTCTGCTGTTTGAAATAAAGACTGAACAGAAACAGAAAAGGTGTCTGCAGAGTTTTACTGACGGTAGAAACCTTCTCTGATCCTTCAGTATTTACTGATTAGCTGCTGGAAGACATCCTGGTGATTAGGGGAGGAGCGACAGGAGGAGAGCCAGGTACCACGTCACCATGGTTACTGCCGCCATCATCAGCATTCCTCAATATCATCAGAGATCAGCTGATCTGGTCCATCTTGGACCGCCGTCCTTCCAGGTTCGCCATCTTTAAGGATGAGGCGCCATTTGCAAACTGCATTGATATTGTATTGGCACCGATTGATGACCTGTAATCTGATTAAAGTCACTGTTTGCTTTAACATATAGTTATTATTATATATCGATACTTATTGAAAATATGTTTGATATTTTTAGACTCAATCCATAAATGTGAACATAGAACAGGAAAACATAAGAATATGAATAAGGATGTTTGTGGTCTAGGATTAAATATTTTAATGTTTTCATCATAACTGATGAGTTCATGAATTTATGGAAAATGAAGAAAAAAGGGAAGAACGACAGAAAACAGGTAATAAATGTGACTTTCATAAAATGATATGTTAAAGATTAACATTGAATTATTAATCTCTGGTTTCATCCTGAAATTACTGGAATTAATATATTCATACTAAGTTAGAACCCTTATTTTCTTCTTATTCTTTCAATATCTACTAGATATTATTTGCTTTGTGAGTTTTAATTCCAACTCTTAACAGTTAATAATTCCAAGACGAGCAGGGATTAGAACCCAGATTAGCCCCGCCCCCCCAGGCCTATTGCTGAAGGAGAAGCGTCATTGAACCCGTGGAACATCAAGGTTTTCAGCCTCTGAACCATTCCTAGCTAAACACGCCATCGCCATGGTGATGTGAGATGTTTAGGAAGGAAGCTGCTCAGCTGACGGCGCTCATGTTTCTGGAGTAACTGTAGAAATGGTGGCTTCCCTCTGGGATTGTTGAACATCCTTTGACGGCGGATTTTCCCGTTGGGCTCCCAGAGACGGCGGCTGTTGAAGACGTTCAGTCCGTCCATCATAAATAATCCACAGATTAACTGTTCAAAGAAGAGATGATTCACCAAACGATGCCTTCAGCGCTCACAGCTTTCCCATCATGCACCATGCCTGAGCGGCGTGCAGCTGGTCCAACCTCAGAATCAGCCTCCTGATGACGGCGCTGTGATGTCATCCGTTCCTAAACATACAGGGCTCCCTGGGGTCAAAGGTGGCTGATATTCGGAATGAAGACGTCATTCTAAACTGGTTCCTCGGTCTGCATCTCGGATCAAAGAAAGATTTAATAAGAAAACAATAATAATGGGATGTGTAATAAGTGCAGTATTTTTGTAGCTTTGGAGGCGAGGGTGTCAGAGTTAGAATCCAGGCTTCAGGCTGTTGAACATCCAGGAGTTAAAGTAGGCCCCCCACGTAGCTGTCCTCCAGCAGTGCCTGAGCAGCCAGGCGATTGGGTAACTGTACGCAGAAAGCGTAGTCGTGGATCTCTGCCCACTGGTCACCACCAACCCGTTCACGTTTCTTACCGGTTTTCCCCACTCAGTGACACACCCACTGAGAAGCCCACTCTGGTGATTGGCAGCTCCATAGTCAGAAACGTGGCATTAGAGACACCAGGGACCATAGTCAAATGTTTGCCGGGGGCCAGAACGGGCGACATCAAATCCTACCTGAAACTACTGGCTAAGGATAAGGTTAAATACAGTAAGATTGTTATTCACGCTGGTGGTAATGACACCCGGTTACGCCGATCGGAGGTCACTAAAATTAGTGTTGCTTCGGTGTGTAAGTTTGCCAAAAAAATGTGGGACTGGGTAATTTTCTCTGGTCCCCTCCCTGATCTGACCAGTGATGACATGTTTAGCCGCATGTCGTCATTCAACCGCTGGTTGTCTAGGTGGTGCCCTGAAAACAACGTGGGCTACATTAATAATTGGCAATCCTTTTGGGGAAAGCCTGGTCTGATTCGGAGAGACGGCATCCATCCCACTTTGGATGGTGCAGCTCTTCTTTCTAGGAATCTGGCCACATTTATTAGTCCTCCAAAACCCTGACCACCCAGGGTGCAGACCAGGAAGCAGAGTTGTAGTTTAACAGACCTCTCTGCAGCTTCTCTACTGTTACCCACTCTTTGAATTGAAAATTGAATTGAAATTTCTGTAACTTCCTGAAAAAAATTGAATCTTTGTAAAAACACATTAAAAAAAGTCTTGACTCAGGGATTCATGTATCAGAGGGTTGGTGTAGAACCTGAAGCTCTGTGGAGTCATTAGATTGGTTCATTCAGTTAGCTTTATTTTAAATCTGTCAGATTTAAAGGCTGATGCACAGAAACAGCATAAAGTTTATGACATCATTCATTCACAATCTGCAGACAGGAAAATACTACAGCATTAACAGACATGGACCGGTGATACAGTCTGGCTGGGAAATCTTTAAACAACATGTAATTACCATAACAACAACGTCATTAATACATGAACATCATTTAACTCATCTGTATTATTCAGCTCCATTTACACATTCATTTTATTGTGATAAATTTGTATAACATGTTATATTACTTGATTTATAGACTTCATTTATTTAGAAAAAGGAGCAAATGTTTGATTTCATGTCACACAACTACAGCCATTCACAGGGTCTCACTGTGTTACCATTGCAAAACCTGCCTTCCTGTTGTGGTGGGAAGAGGGCGTCCAGTTCTCATTTATAGCCCCGCCTACAAGCATGGCGCTTCCACAGCTGGAGAGACGATGCTGGGGGGGTGGGGGGGGGCTGGGTGCTTAGGGGGCGGGACTTAGCGGATGGTTGGGATTGGGCCATTATCAAAATAATGTGTTCAAGTGCTGAAAAGAATTATTCATCTAAAACAGCCAATCAGAGAACAGCATTCATCTCAATCAGCCAATCAGAGTCCATGATTTTCAGTTAATAGAATCTAATATTCTTGGTTTTGAAGAGACTCCGCCCCTCTGAGATGTCACAGCCTCCCCTGCCTGCGGTCTCTGACTGCCAGCAGAACAGCATGAGCCTCAAGGAACGAATCGCCGAGCGCCGATTGGACGCGGCTTCTCCAGCGCTGCAGCTGGGGGCGGTCCTTCAGGATGTCCCGCCCACTTCCCAGAGGCTGCAACACAGAGAGAGAGAGAGTCTGAACCAGCCCAGAACCAGCTTATAACCAGTGTAGAACCGGCTCAGAACCGGCCCAGAACCGGCTCAGAACCGGCCCAGAACCGGCTCAGAACCATCCTAGAACCGGCCCAGAACCGGCTCATAACCATCCCAGAACCATCATAGAACCGGCCCAGAACCGGCTCAGAACCGGCCCAGAACCAGCTTATAACCAGTGTAGAACCGGCTCAGAACCGGCCCAGAACCGGCTCAGAACCGGCCCAGAACCATCCTAGAACCGGCCCAGAACCGGCTCATAACCATCCCAGAACCGGCCCAGAACCATCATAGAACCGGCCCAGAACCGGCTCAGAACCGGCCCAGAACCATCCCAGAACCGGCCCAGAACCATCATAGAATCGGCCCAGAACCGGCTCAGAACCGGCCCAGAACCAGCTTATAACCAGTGTAGAACCGGCTCAGAACCGGCCCAGAACCGGCTCAGAACCATCCTAGAACCGGCCCAGAACCGGCTCATAACCATCCCAGAACCGGCCCAGAACCATCATAGAACCATCATAGAACCGGCCCAGAACCGGCTCAGAACCGGCCCAGAACCATCATAGAACCGGCCCAGAACCGGCCCAGAACCGGCCCAGAACCATCATAGAACCGGCCCAGAACCAGCTTATAACCAGTGTAGAACCGGCTCAGAACCGGCCCAGAACCGGCCCAGAACCATCATAGAACCATCATAGAACCGGCCCAGAACCGGCTCAGAACCGGCCCAGAACCATCATAGAACCGGCCCAGAACCGGCCCAGAACCGGCCCAGAACCATCATAGAACCGGCCCAGAACCAGCTTATAACCAGTGTAGAACCGGCTCAGAACCGGCCCAGAACCGGCTCAGAACCGGCCCAGAACCATCCTAGAACCGGCCCAGAACCGGCTCATAACCGGCCCAGAACCGGCCCAGAACCATCATAGAACCGGCCCAGAACCGGCCCAGAACCATCATAGAACCATCATAGAACCGGCCCAGAACCGGCCCAGAACCATCATAGAACCGGCCCAGAACCATCCCAGAACCGGCCCAGAACCATCCCAGAACCGGCCCAGAACCATCATAGAACCGGCCCAGAACCAGCTTATAACCAGTGTAGAACCGGCTCAGAACCGGCTCAGAACCGGCCCAGAACCATCCTAGAACCGGCCCAGAACCGGCTCATAACCATCCCAGAACCGGCCCAGAACCATCATAGAACCGGCCCAGAACCGGCTCAGAACCGGCCCAGAACCATCCCAGAACCGGCCCAGAACCATCATAGAACCGGCCCAGAACCGGCTCATAACCAGCCCAGAACCGGCCCAGAACCATCATAGAACCGGCCCAGAACCATCATAGAACCGGCCCAGAACCATCATAGAACCGGCCCAGAACCAGCTTATAACCAGTGTAGAACCGGCTCAGAACCGGCTCAGAACCGGCCCAGAACCATCCTAGAACCGGCCCAGAACCGGCTCATAACCATCCCAGAACCGGCCCAGAACCATCATAGAACCGGCCCAGAACCGGCTCAGAACCGGCCCAGAACCATCCCAGAACCGGCCCAGAACCATCATAGAACCGGCCCAGAACCGGCTCATAACCAGCCCAGAACCGGCTCATAACCGGCCCAGAACCGGCTCAGAACCGCCCCAGAACCATCATAGAACCGGCCCCAAACCGGCTCAGAACCGGCTCATAACCAGCCCAGAACCGGCTCAGAACCAGCCCAGAACCGGCCCAGAACCATCATAGAACCGGCTCATAACCAGCCCAGAACCGGCTCAGAACCGGCCCAGAACCATCATAGAACCGGCCCAGAACCGGCTCATAACCAGCCCAGAACCGGCTCAGAACCGGCCCAGAACCGGCTCATAACCATCCCAGAACCGGCTCAGAACTGGCCCAGAACCATCATAGAACCGGCCCAGAACCGGCTCATAACCAGCCCAGAACCGGCTCAGAACTGGCCCAGAACCATCATAGAACCGGCCCAGAACCGGCTCATAACCAGCCCAGAACCGGCTCAGAACCGGCCCAGAACCATCATAGAACCGGCCCAGAACCGGCTCATAACCAGCCCAGAACCGGCTCAGAACCGGCCCAGAACCGGCTCATAACCATCCCAGAACCGGCTCAGAACCGGCCAGAACCATCATAGAACCGGCCCAGAACCGGCTCATAACCAGCCCAGAACCGGCCCAGAACCATCATAGAACCGGCCCAGAACCGGCTCATAACCAGCCCAGAACCGGCCCAGAACCATCATAGAACCGGCCCAGAACCGGCTCATAACCAGCCCAGAACCGGCTCATAACCATCCCAGAACCGGCTCAGAACCGGCCCAGAACCATCATAGAACCGGCCCAGAACCGGCTCAGAACCATCCCAGAACCGGTTCATAACCAGCCCAGAACCGGCTCAAA